>NW_005871276.1:1132765-1135113 GCF_000147115.1 Myotis lucifugus | reverse complement strand
CTCTACAATGCTTCCTCGGGGTTGTGGGTTCCAGATGCTCCAAGCACTTTGGTTTCAATCCTGGCATCTCTGCTGGAACAGGACGATGGAGGCTGCTAGATCTCTGTTCCTTCATCTGTGTGGTGTGTGTACCTCAGGCTCAGCTGGGGTGGCTGATCTGGGGATTTGATACATTACTACCTGGGGGCACTGAGAAGGCGCCTGGCAGCGGGGAGGTGGAGCTGATGGTTAGCCTGCACCATGTCCACATCGAGCTGCTGCGATTAGATTCATGGTGACGTGGGCCTGTGTGCAGTGGCCCGGGAGCTGGAGTCACATCCGATGGCCTCGTTTCTCTCCCTGCACGTGGGCAGCATTTGGCTCAGGGTAGGGAGTCGATCATTAAGCCTTTCAATAAACACTTATTAAATCAAACACCCAGTAAGCATAGGCCAGCGTTCTAAGCTGTGGTCACAAGGAGCTTGAACAATATTTGTTGAGTGAATTAAGGAATGATTATTCAGTTTGCAAAGAATAGGTGGTGCCCAGAAGACCACCGGGCACCCCTGGTTTGGCCAAGGGCAGGACTCTGGAGGTCATCAGCTGATAACAGGCCACGGACTCCGGATATGATCTTTACGTCATGTTTTCCTGCGTTTGCTTGAACTAACAAAGGTTCTCTTTTTTTAAAAAATATATTTTATTGATTTTTTACACAGAGGAAGGGAGAGAGATAGAGAGTTAGAAACATCAATGAGAGAGAAACATCGAACAGCTGCCTCCTGCACACCCCCCACTGGGGATGTGCCCACAACCCAGGTACATGCCCTTGACCGGAATCGAACCTGGGACCTTTCAGTCCGCAGGCCGACGCTCTATCCACTGAGCCAAACCGGTTTCGGCAACAAAGGTTCTCTTAACATTGCAGCCAGCACACTTGCTAGCAAGGTGTTCAACGGCACTCAGGCTCAACCTAATTTTTCTTTTTTTAATTGCATTTATTGGGGTGACATTGGTTCATAAAACTGTATAGGTTTCAGGCATACCATTCTACAGTACATCATCTGTATATTGTATTGTGTGTTCACCACTCCAAGTCAAGTCTCCTTCCAGCACCATTTATCCCAATTTACCCTCTTCCACCTCCCCCTTCCCTCTGGAAATCACCATAATGTCTGTGTCCTTGAGTCTTCCTTTCTTTCTTTTTCTTTACTTAATCCATTCACCCCCTCACCCAGCCCCAGTCCCTCCTCTCTGAAAGCTGTCTGTCTGTTCCCTGTATCCATGAGTCTGTATCCATGTTGTTTATTAGTTTATTTTGTTTGGTAGATTCCACACATAAGTAACATCATATAGTACTTGGTTTTCTCTGACTGGCTTATTTCACTTAGCATGATCATCTCTAGGCCAATCCGATGTGTTGCAAAGAGTAAAATGTCCCTTTTTTATGGCTGAGTAGTATTCCATTGTGTGAACTAAGTCTTTTAAGGCTATCTCTGACTCGGCCAGGACCATGGGACTCTTCGTCATATTAAAGCTCTCCACCTGGAGGAGTCTGGGAGATTTAGATGCCAAGTGTTCTAACTTCAGTTATTCCCGAACCCTCCCTCTGTTCTACCCATCGTCTCAGCCAAGGAACTCACTTCAGGCCGGTAACCTTTCCCTTTGCTCGGCACTTCCAAGCTGACTCAGACTCCATTCATCTTCCTGTTCTCTGTTGGTTCTGTTTTGGTTTCTCTGTGTCCTTCCTCCCCAAGGGGGACACTCTAGGTAACACTTGTGTTCGCTTCCATCCAGCCTGGGGATCTGCCTTCCCTTTGACACCCTCATAGGTAACTTCCCTGCTTTCTCCTCATCCCGTAGAATTGATAAGAAGGGGGTACACACATAGCCCTGCTCTCCGAATATTTCTGAGTTGCTGCCTCTGGGCATAGGGTCAGTCTGTTTCTGGACCTATGTTAGTTTTGGCTGATGAGTCGTGAGCTGAAGAAACATAGGCCACATCTAGCCACACTATTTATTTATACACAAAGTCCCTCCAGGTCCCTTTGTCCCTTTTCTTCTGTGACCAGCAGCACCGAGATGGCAGCTGACCCATCAACAACACTCTTGGAATGAGGAGGTAAGAGGCAGACCTATGACCGACCTGGAGCATGAGAAGGAGTAAAGTGTAGTTGGTGTAAATTAACAAACATCTGAGGGTTTCCTGCTACCACTTTCTACAACCTTAACCTTACATTTCCCTTCCAGATTATAAATGACCCAGTCCTGGTCTGTGTAATGGGGGATGGAAGTCCAATATAAACTTTTTTCATAGGGCATCAGCCCAAACATTTCAAAGATCTGTAAATGTGGCATCCATGGTGCTT
>NW_005871276.1:1092275-1131523 GCF_000147115.1 Myotis lucifugus | reverse complement strand
GATGCAATGCTGTATGTATCCTCCTTTGTCACGTGGTTGTTCCCTCTGCTTGGAGCAGAGAAATCCTTCCAGACAAAAGACCTTTTCTTGCAAAGGAAAGGATGCAGGATGCGCGGGGAGGCCTGTACGATGGCCAGCCTTGTCTTGAGACCAGAGGCAGCCACGGGGAAGCAGCATGGGAGAGGAGAAGGGAGTGAGCCTGCTGTGGAAGGAAGGAAGGGAGGAAGAAAGGAAGGAAGGGAGGGAGGGAGAGAGGAAGAAAGGGAGGAAGGGTGCTTTTGTAGCCAGTGAGCCCACGTGTGAGCCTCAGACCTCAGGCTTGCTGGGCAGAAACCACATGTCATCATCATTGGGAGCCGGTAGAATTTATTTAATGTTCTGTCCCCTAGTGGGTAGTGGGATGTGTCTGAGTGAAGACGCAGGCGGCTCTAGGTTGCATTTCTAGGAGACAGTGTCAGGGCCATGGGAGGAGCCACACTGTGAGGCACAGTGGAACAGCTCTGAGGAGGGTCTTTGCACCACCTACACCCTTCTGAGAACAGAACTCACCAAAACCTGATCCCTGGTCAGGCCGAGCACTGGCTGCTGGGTGGAGAAGCAGAGAAAACCGAGCTCTATGTAGCAGGTAAAATACAAAGCTAAACAGGTGTGATTGGGACCGATCATGACCTGGAAAGCAAGCGAAGGTGGGTGGCGTTCACCCCAGGCTGGTTCGTGTAAGTGTCTTGGTCAGATGACCCAGAGGGAGGCTGACGTCCAGCTGGGAGGGTTTCCAGGTTCACCTTGTAGAGTGTTGTGAAGAGACAAGGGCGCAGACATGAAAGACAGCATCAGGGGAAGGCAAGGGCTGGTAATGCAGCTGAACAAGAGCCCAGGGCCACAGAAGAGCCAATCAGAGCAAATTAGAGGAGCGGGTGCCTGGATGGGGTTGGTAGGAGATCAGGAATTTCTTAAGAGCAAGAAGGAGGTCGCACTGAGAGGAGACATGCTTGCTATGTGCTTGTTCATCGAATGGATGGATAAAGGCATGGATGGCTGAGTGACTTTGTGGACGGGCTCACTAAATGCTTCTCCTTCCTCCCACTTACATCTCCAGCAGGGCTCACCTGCTCTTCCCTCTGCCAGTGGTGCCCCTCCCTGACCTCCCCCACTGGTGGCCCCATCTTGTCATTTGGCTTCTGCTCAGATATCCATCAGCCGACCCCTAGGGGCCAACTCCTCTGCTTGTGACCCCATCGCTTGTCACTCACCATCACATAGCCCTGACCCATGATGTTCCAGCCACTCACCCATTGTAGGAACCTGCTGAAGCTGTGTTTGTTGGGTATCGTGTGCTCCCCAGCCCACCCTGGATTGCCAGCTGCACTAGAGTGCAGGGTGTGGGGATCTGCTCACCTCTATTTTCCCAGAATCAGAGGCTGACCCATGGCAGATGCTCAATGACTCTTGGTAGAATTTATCAATGACTCTGTATCCACCTTCCTGTAGCTACTGTTTGTAGAGCATGGAGGTCATCCTAGGCCCTGTTCTTCACAGTCATTCCTGCAGATCTTCGTGCTTCTATGAAAATAGATACTGTCAACCCCACTTTATAGATTGGCAGCTTCAAAATGCACACACACACACACACACACACACACACACACATGCCCGTGCGCGCTCACACTGTTGTTCTTTTAGGATGAAGCCCCTGCAGAAGCCCCTGCAGATCTCCAAAAGTAATGGGAAAGGTCCGAACTTTGTGGGCTGGGACCAGCTGGCCAAGAACCCAAGGCACAGGGGGCAGGCAGGGCGAGCATTTAGAACACCCCCTTCCCGGGCCAGCCCCGGTTTCCCAGGGCCAGGAATGTGCACGGCACGGCAGGCTGGCTCCCAGCAGATGGGGCGCCCTCCCTGAGGGGCAGGGCCGGGCTAACTGGAGGCAGATGTTGCAGCTTCAGGAGTCAGGCCGGTCCCTGTATGTTTGGGAGAACTTGAAAGAATTCTGGAAGAGCCATCAATCTTGGACTGGAGCCTTTTATCAACCTCTAATTTATCATGGTCTCTTAATTACTTTGACTGGAGAAGTCGTAATCCATATGTATTGGAAATTTGGTCGGCACTGGCCTGCTTCTCATGACCAGGGCAGTTCTTGACACATGTGATTTAACTTAGGGCGATTCTGCTCGGTGGCCACTTGCTTCTCCGTCCCTTTGCTGGCAGGGCTCAGCCACCCCGCAGACGTTCTCTGACCATCTCCGTGGCGCCCAGTCCCGTACTTGCTCGCAAGAGACAAGCAGGAGGAAGAGAGAATCACTCTCAAGAAACCTGATCTCGACTGGAGGAAACAGACAAGCAGACAATTCTCCTTGACAGTGATAAATGGCACAGGGGCCCAGCAGGGGCTGCTGTGTAGCAACCAAGGAAAGGCACATGCCTAAGCCAAGGGCATCAGGGGCGGCTGCGTGCAGGAGGCAACACCCTGTTCTGAGACGTGAAGGCCTTTGCAAATGAGGACTGTGCAAAGGCCTGGAAGAAGCAGATAACGTGGAATGTTGGAGAATTAAAATTCGCCAACTGTGTCTGAAACTGTAGCAGACAACTGCAGGCATGTGGACGGGGCCTGGCACATGGTAGCACCTCTTCTCTGAGCTCCAGACAACCCAATGTGCCTACTCAGCATCACTATTTGGTTGGCTGATGGGCCATCTCACACCCAATATGGCAAAAACGTGGCCCAAACTCTTGCTCCCTGCTCCCAAACCTACCCCATCTCCATGCTTCCCTGCCATGGTGGCACCATAGCCATTCAGTCCGCCCTGACCTGGAAGCCAGACTTGCTTCTTCTATTTCCTAAACTCCTTCATCCAGTCCATCCAAGAGTTCTGCTGGCTTATCTTCAAAATGGGTCCGAGTCTGTTTCTCTGTCCTCCCGCCCCCCGCTGCTGCCCCCCCACCCCAATTTCAGCCAAATTGAGGAAATGAGCTCCTCTTCACCCTCCCTCTTCCTCCTTCATCTTGTCTTTCAAATCTTAGCCCAATTGCTTGGTCTTAGCCGTCCCAGATCACCACCTACTGGCTGTGTGACTGAGGACACGGTGCTTAAACTCTCTGCCTCCATGTGTAACTGTCAGAAGGATATGAAGAGGCACCCACTGGGAAAGTTGTCTGCAAAGAGATTGCAGAATTATGTGCGTAAAATGCTCAAGCCAGTGGATGTCCCACTGCACCTGCGCAGTGACGAGGAGCTAGAATGAAACACAGCAGGGCGGGGCCACCAGTGACGCTAGAATTAATTCGGAATTCAAACGACACTGCAGCCCCGGGGCTGGCCTGGTCACAGGTCGAGGAAAATGGCCCTGTGAGAAGATTCAGTCCTCAGAGGTTTGATGGTCCAGCAATCGGACTTCTTTGGGTTAATGTTTTCTCATCTAAAGAAGTGGGAATTGTAATATTTTCCTCTTGTTGAGGTATTTTGTGAGAACTTGGGCATGCACTATCATGAATGGTCCACTTTACACACAAGGAAACTGAGGCAGGGTGTCCCAGTGAGTAGACTAGGTCACATAGTGGCTACATGTCAGACTATCCATGTCAGACTCCAGAACCTGTGCCCTGGATCACAGGAGGGATTGGGGGTGGGGTGGGGTGGTGGCCTACAGCTCCCTACATGGCAGCAGAAAGGAACTCTGCCCAGGACACAAGGAGGCTGTTAGAGAAAAGCTGGGGGTGCCACTGTGTGATCCGAGGACTATCGTATTGACCCCCAGGAGACGCGCTCTGAGAACCCAGAACACACACTCTCAGTCCTCCTGTGTCTGGGACACAGTCCCACCTCCATGTCTCCATGAGTAGGATCTGTTGTAAGGGCCCAGGAGACATCCATGTCCTGTGCCTCCTGGAAATATCAGCGAGAAGGCTCAAAAGCTCCATCAAGCAGCACCAAGAAAGCCTGGGACAATGCTGGCCACGCTGGGATTTTGCCCGGCACAGAATAGTGCCTGGGGCAGCTTATACTCATTGCCCAGGTAGCAGTCTCTTTTTTGCACACTGGCCAAGAAGTAATGGGACCTGCCCCCATGGGCTGTCCACCCCTGGGTTGGGCTGTAGGGCGTGGACATGGACCCCTTGGGGAAGCACACTTTAGGGTCCCACCTCCCCCCCTTTGTCCAGTTTTCCTTGTGAGTTTGTTTGTCTTTGGTGAAGGAGCAAGAGCACTGGAACACTGATGAGCAGATAGTTTTAGATTCTC
Organism: Myotis lucifugus; assembly: GCF_000147115.1. NCBI lineage: Eukaryota > Metazoa > Chordata > Mammalia > Chiroptera > Vespertilionidae > Myotis > Myotis lucifugus. The sequence goes on along the minus strand of NW_005871276.1, from coordinate 1,127,292 downwards.
ATTAAAGTTTCCCCTGACGCCACGCTCATTAGAGCCACCCTGTTGGCAAAGATTCGCTCAGACTCTACCACATGGATTCAGATTCTGTTGCATATGGAGGGAAGTCAGCGTGAGCTCTGTAACTTCCTAGGGAAAAGGGAATGTTGGATACAAACGGGTCCCATCTGTCTGGCCTGGCCCATGCTTCTGCCCCCGGGCCTGAGGCGACCCTGTCTCATCCTCGCTCTATCTGCTACGGGACTCCATGCTCTTCCCTGGCATCAGCGTTTCTTTAGAAACCAAAGATTTCCTTCAAGTTTGGCTCAGATGTGGCCCTTCCCTTCTGTTCTGGTTTAAATAGTGTCCCCCGAATACTTGTACCAACTGGAAGCTCAGAATGCAGCCTTATTTGGGAATAGGGTCTTTGGGGTCTGATCAAGTTACAGTAAGATCCTACTGGCTTAACGAGTGAGTAGGTGAAGAAATAATACAAGGAAAACTGTTGTAGTGTGAGTTGCATCCCCCGCAAGAGATCTGTTGAAGTCCCAATCCCTGATACCTGAAAATGTGACCTTATTTAGAAATAACTGAGATGACATCACACTCAATTAGGATGGGTCCTAATCCCATACGACTGGTGTCCTTATAAGAAGGGAAAACAGAGACACAGGGCAAAAAATGTCATGTGAAGATGGGGACACCCAGACATGGAAGGAAGACGCCCTGTGAGGACAGGGACAGAGACTGCAGAGATGCCACCACAAGCCACCAAAGCCCGGGGCCACCAAAAACTGGAAGAGGCAAGGGAGGACCTTCCTCTAGACTTCCTAATGCCTCGACCTTTTAATACAGTTCCTCATGTTGTGGTGACCCCCAACCATAAAATTATTTTCGTTGCTACTTCATAACTGTAATTTTGCTACTGTTATGAATCATAATGTAAATATCTGATATGCTATATGTGTTTTCCGATGGTGTTGACCCACAGGTTGAGAACCATTGCTCTAGAGGCTTTGGAGGGATCACGGCCCTGCCGACAGACTAATTTTGGACTTCCAGCCTGTGGAACTTGGAGGGAATAAATATCTATGTTTAAGCCAAAAAACAAAACAAAACAAAACAAAACAAAACAAAACAAAACAAAACAAAACAAAAACAGATCCTACTGGCTTAGGATGGGCCTGATCCACTGACTGACTGATGTCCTCATCAAACGACAAAGGGCATCTGGACACAGAGCCAAGCACAGAGGGAAGCTGATGTAAGGACGCACATGGAGAAGTGCGTGGGAAGATAGAGGCAGACTTTGCAGTGATACGTCTCCGAGGCAAGGGCGCCAAGTGCTGGTTGAAGGTTCGGGCCATATTCTCGCTCACAGACAGAAAGAGCCAATCCTACCAACATCTCGATCTCAGGCTTCCAGCCTCCGGAACTGTGAGGAAATAAGTTCCCATTGTCTAAAGCCACCCAGTTCGTGGTTATTTGTTCCGGCCACCCGCCCCAGGAAACCAACACCCCATCTCATTAACTGATAGGGGAGCCCTTGTGTCTCTGTTGACATCACTGCTGCCCAAGATTTTCCAGGGCTGGGAGACTTCCATTGCCAAATCCAGGCCCAGCCTGCCCAGCACGAGGACCTGCCTCTAACCCCCTGGAGAAACTGAGGCAGGTCAGTTTTAGTCTTGATAACTCATGTCTCTCTCCTTCTCCCATGTGTCTCCTCTGCATCGGCATCCTTCCTTTTGACTTCTGAATGTGTGATCCAGCTTTCTGTCACTTGCAACTGACGTCCAGGGAATGCTGAGAGCCCCATGACACGTCAAGCACTGGGCAAGGCATGGAGGAGATAAAGCTGGCCTCTCAGGTTGGGTGGCACATCCCGGTTTCTGTCTGCTGGTGTCTTTCCTGAGTCAGACTCCCCCTGACTGAGGACCCCACCTGCTGTGGCCCCCACATCTGTTACTCCTCAGGGCTTTTGGAGGGGGTATATTGATGGGGGTGGCTTTTGGGTAATGCACCTCCACTCTCAATCCATATGGATGGCGGTTCTTTCCCACAGCAAAAGAACCCTTGAGTGGCTCAGGTACCCTAATCAGGTGCCTGTCAGAGGAGAAGTGGGGGAGGCGGGGACAGAGGCCAGATGCAGAGGGTAGATGCAACCACAGCTGGGTTGATGTTCCGAGGCAGAGCCAGCTGGAGATGAGGAAGGGTCTTCTGCCCAGTGGACAGCGGTGCACCTGTAAGAAGTGGTGACAGGTGGCACAGACCAGTGATGGGGGATGGCTGTGGCAGGGAGATAGTATTGAGTAGGACTTGGTTGGTAGAGAGATCTTGGTGAGGGCAGGTCTGTGAGGGGTCATGGATGGAGATCTGGGCAAGCATGGGGTGAGGTTGAGGGGGGTGTCTCCAGGCACATGATAGGATGTAGAGCAGGAAGTGGTACAGGCAGGAGAGAGGACCCTCAAATGGGAGGATTCTGCCCCTGGAAGCACAAGGCCTTTCCTAGAGGCCAAAGGGCCAGCCTCCACTCACGACTGTAATCACTAGCCTGGGGGGAGCTCCAGGCCCAGCACCCAGTGCCAGAGGGAAGGTACAAGACTCCAGAGTAGGGTTGGAGATGAGTGGCACTCTTGGAAAATGCCCAATGGAGTCTCCAAAAGCACAACAAGAGCCAGCATCCAGGATGGCTTGGGCGTGGTTTCTGGAGACTCTACCAGGATCCTTAGGTCATTCCAGGTCAGCACCAGGGACCAGTGGGGGAGGTGAGAGGGAAAAGAGCAGCGTTTGGAGAGAGCAGGTATGGGTGTTCATCCAGGTAAGCCTCCAGCTTCCAGACCCTTTCCTGGGCGCCCATCTCTGGGAATGCTCTCCTGTCCACAGCCCCACCATGGTCTCAGTGACTTGAGAATGGGACATTGTGAGGAATCAAGATGGACCAATTTTAGAAGGTGGCCATATGGTGTCTTAAACCATACAGTGTAGTGGCAGGGCTGCATCTGCATCAGAAATAAACAACAAGAAGTGATGGAGGAAATAAGTCACAATAACTTGGTCATTCCCAGGATGATAAGATTAATAATATATATACAGGGTGGGGCAAATGTAGGTTTACAGTTGTGAATATGTGAAACAGAGTTTATTATTGTATTATTCTGTATTAATTATTGTATTATTTTCCATACGAGCAACTGTAAACCTACTTTTGCCAATACCCATATATTTCTACATGCCTCGCAGAATTTAAGATCAGCTGCAAAGGGGAGGCCATGCAGGATATTAAAAGTTTAACGAGGTGCAGTTTCAGAGGTGTTAACATTTGACAACCAGAAACAGCAGTAGCTAAAAACTTATAATCTGAAACAGACGATGAATGATGGGCTTGCTGGTTGCTTGCTCCGAGCACCGCTCTGGACTGCAAGGGTGTCTGAGGAGGAAAGAAATCAACCTGAATTCTAGGCTGGCATGTGAGCCAGCGGAACACTTAGCCTGGGCGCCTCAACCCTAAAACAAGATGGCCTTGTGGTTTGTTGGCCAGATGAAGGTGATGAATGGGAGCTTCCGGCATAGCCCCAGGACCATGGTGGGTGCCCATGGCAATGCTGATAGTGGGCCTTGGTGCAGGTGTTGCCAAGGTTTACCAGCATTAAGAAGTTTCCTACATTGGGATGGTGCAGAGGGGCTGTCTTCTGCATCGTGCCAATGGTCCTTTGCTATCACTCATAAAACTTTCCGTAATAATTTGATTTTGCCAAACGTTCACATCTGTTCAAACAGCTTATAGGGTAGTGAACCTGACTCAGCCACTCCTAATGGAATAACCCATTTATTAAGAGGGTTTCGGTGGCATTGCTGGAATGTGTCCAGGTGGCTGATTTCTACAGGAGAATGGAGAGGGAAAGTGGGCTCGGATGTGTCAGAAATTTAAAGGAGGCCCCAAGAGAACTCTGGGAGGGGCCCAAGGAGTTCACCTTCCAAGCCAGCTTTCTGGATTCTTCTGTGATACCTTACCTGCCTGGTCTGTGTGGGCATCACCTCTGGCTGCTCTTGTTTTTCTTTTTTCATGTGCACATTGGTCCCCCAAAGATTTCAAGGTACTAGAAGGCAGGCTGCAGCTCCAGCATAATGCATTTGCTCATTCATTAATTCATTCACACTTTCATTCATCCTTTCATTTATTTATTTTTACTTGTGAGAAGTGCAGACTGTAGTCTTGTTCAAAGGTTGGTCTAAGCTTGAATTCCATCCCATCTCTCACTGTGCATCTTAGGATTTATTTTTTTGTTGGAAGAGATGACATAGATAAAGTGGCAGCATCCCTCAAGGATCACAAGCTCTAGTGAGAGGAACTGGTTTGCAAAGAACTAGGGATTGATTATAGATTATGGGTTATTACAGCATGGTGGTAAAACTCATCAGGATGTGTTGGGCATTTTTTTCTATTGCCAGATACTTTCCTATGTGCTTCATGTGTATCCACTCATTCAATCCTCACAAAACCCCCAGAGATCAATCTTTTTTTGAAAAAAACTCTAGTTGACAGTTAAGTCAATGAATTTATAAAACTTTCTTATCAGTGTGGTTTGTTTGAACCCATAATCGTGCCTGGTGTTTGCAAAGCCCTTCACAGTTGTCCAATTATCCCCATTCTTATTCATCGAGCCCTCACAAGAACCCTGCACCGCGGGGATGCTTATTTTTCAATACAGTTTACAGACGAACCATTGAGCCATGAGGAGCTTAGGAAACACGTCCAGGGGAACTAGGGCTGGAGCGGATTTCCCTCTAAGTTTGGGAGCTTCCTACCTCCACAGCTGTCACCTCCGTGTTTCTCTGAGCTGAAGGCAGGGCGTTCATCCCAGAGTTTGGCAGAAGTGCACACGTTGCTGGGGTCTCTATTGGCACAGGCAGCCCATTCCTCTCTTCCCTTGTGCAGTGTACAACACTTTTTCCATCTCCATCGGGACCCCTGCATTTCCTTCTGGAACCTTCCCACTGCATTCTCTGGTTGTTTCTGACCATTCCTGTCCAGTTAGGTTTGCTTGCATTTTTTTTTCAAGCTGCATCTCATTTCTGACTCCTCATGCCAGCTCTGATGGGTTCCTTGCATGATGGCTCTGCCTTTGATCCAGCTCCTGGGCCATTATGATGCAGGATGCCTTCGGTAAACTTCATTAACCTGCTCTCAATTCATGGAGGATGCTGCAAAGTCAGACCAGACCCTTCCCACCTTGTACTGCATGGACTAAACCCCTGGACCACGAGGCATCATCACTTTTATTACCTTTAATCTGTTTCTGAACCTGAATGATTTGTCTATGCTCATCTGCATGACTTTGGCGAATGCCAATTTCAAAAGATGAAAGTTCACGCGTTTTCCTGGCGCCAAACACAGATACTTAGCCTGCTTCCTTCATCTGGTTTTACAAACCTATCAAAAAGAAAAGATTTCTCCTCCACAGCACATGTTATTATTTATAGGTACAGACACACTATTATTTTATATTATGATTCTGAATCTTTCAAATGTTTCCTGTAGCCTTTGTTCTGTTGTTTCTCTTATTAGAAACTGTCCTTTGATTTACTGCCTGGGATTGTTCTTTCTTTTCTTGAACATTTACTAGCTGTCAGGCATCTGGTGCAAAGCCCTGTGCCTTGAAGGACACAGACAAGGGCAAGACCCATGAGAAAGCAATTCCACCCAAAAAGAAGGGGGCCAAGCAGCCTTGCCTGGTCTGGCCGTGTGAGTGGACCAGCACTGCGCTGTGGTTGAGTTTCTGTGTAAAGGATCACACTTTGAGTAACAGCCCAGCAGGCAACATCGAATAATCCTCCCCTTGAACCACGACCAAGGGAACTGTGAAATCAACAAGTGGGACCCCATCACACTGAAAGACTTCAGCACAGCGAAAGCAACAATCAGCAAAATGAAACCACAACCGACAGAATGGGGGGAAGTATTTGTAAATCATATATCGAGAAAAGGTTAATATTCATAATATATAAAGAACCCGTGCAACTCAATAGCAAAAATGATCCTATTTAAAACATGGACAGAGGATGTAAATAGATATTTTTCCAAAGAAGATATACAAATGGCCAGTAGGTCCAAGGGAAGATGCGCACCATCACTAATCATCGGGGAAATGCAAATCAAAACCAAGTGAGACATCACCTCACACCTGTTAGGGTGGCCGCCAACGGAAAGTCAAGAAATAGCAAGTGTTGGTGAGAATGTGTAGAAAAGGAGACCCTTGTGCACTTCTGGTGGGAATGCAAATTGGTGCAGCCACTATGAAAAGCAGCGTGGAGGTCCCTGAAAAATTAAAAACAGGACTGCCTTATGATCCAGCAATCCCACTTCTGGATTAATGGCTAAAAAAAAAAATAAAATCACCATCTTAAAAAGATACCTGAACCTCTATAGTCCTTGCAGAATTATTACAATAGCCAAGGCATATGAATAATTAAAGTGTCCGTCAATGAATAAATAAATAAAGAAGTTGTTATATAGAATGAAATATCATTCAGCCACAAGAAAGAAGAAATTCCTGCCTTTTGTGACAACATGGATAAATCTTGAAGGTGTTTTGATAAGGGAAATAAGTCAGACAGAGAAAGACAAAGACTGCATGATCTCACTTACATGTGGAATCTAAGAGAAAACTCATAGAAACAGAGAGTAGGATAGTGGTTACCAGGGGCTGGGGCAGAGGGACGAGGGTAATGGGGAGAAGTTGGTCATAAACTTGAGCTTATAAGACGATGGAGTTCGTGGGTCTAATGTACAGCATGATGATTGGAGTTAATAATGCTTGAAAGTTGCTCATAGACCTGATCTTAAATGTTCTCACTCCACGCCCTAGCTTTTTGAAAATGCTTTTCAAGAATATGCCTTCTTCCAAGTAAAAATAATTTCTTCCCTCTCACTTACTGCTAGTTTAAAAATATTCTATTTTAGCCCTGCCGGCTTGGCTCGGTGGTTGAGCTTTGACCTATGAAACAGGAGGTCCCGGTTCGATTCCCAGTCAGGGCACATGCCCAGGTTTCGAGCTTGATCCTCTGTCGAGGGGGCGTGAAGGAGGCAGCCAATCACTGATTCTCTCTCATCATTGATGTTATTGATCTTTCTATCTCTCCCTTCCTCTTCCTTCATCTCTGAAATCAATAAAAATTATATATATATTTAAAAATTATATATATATTAAAAATTATATACATATTCTATTTTAGGACATTATTATCCATTTCTATCCTGTTTTCCATCCCAGAGCAGTTGGATTCTCAGCTGTGAGTCCAGTAGGTGGTCAGCTCCCGTTCTGGTCCTTCGTCTACCCCGTGGGCTGCCTTCTCATACTGAGAGGGAGGTGGCATTGTCATTAGTCGCTGAGCCAATGACTTCATCCAGCAACAAACTTCTGGAAAACAAGAACTGTGTCCCTTTCTTCCAAGATGTATCCCCAGTGCCGAAGAGGCGGCTGGCACCCAATAAAAACCCTATAAATATTTGATGAGCGAGAGGGTGAGTTACTGACTCTCTAATGAAGTTCCCGGCCATTTCGATCAGCACTGTATATTAAGCATTTACCTCTTTTAAACATTGTTTCCATTTATTCAACACGAGGCTGCTTATCTCCCTGCATGCTCTGTGCTAAGCACTTAACAGATAATCACGCATTTATTCTCCTGGACCGCAAATCTGTGTGTTTTTATGAGCTCCACGAAGGAGTTGAGAGCAGCAAGACTTAGGAAAGTTAATCGTTTACCTCAAGACCGTACAAGAAGGAGTCTAGGCCTCAGCGACTTCCTCCTCAAATGCCCACCCTTTGCTACTTGCGATTTGGACTCTGCCCTCATTGCTCTTATGAAAATGTCTAGTGGGAGGGTTCCCAGTGGCTTGTTGCATTAGTGAGGAGTCAGGCTTGCTTGCTGGTCCCCAGCTGCACTGTGCGGTCTGCATGAGTTTGCTACAGCTGCTGTAACAAGTGCTGGAAGTGCCGTGGCTTGTAACAGGAGACATTGGTTCTCTCATGTTGTCATTAGTAACTGAGCCAATGACTTCATCGGCAATGCACCTCTAGAAAACAAGAACTATGTCCCTTTCTTCCGAGATATAGTTCAGCGGCCACACAGTCTGTCACTGGGCTTGTGAGTCTTCATCACCCTGAACAAGGGGAAAATGACTATCATCCCAAACTTATCAGTGGGCCCTGTCCTCATGGCTTCTTATTTTCCCAGCCCCTGACCTTCTGCAGCATAGGGCCTGTTGGCCACCACCCCTCACAACGCCTACTGTGACTGTCCCCTCTGGGCCCACCGGGGTGGTCAGCTCAGCAGTCCTGTCCATGCCTGAACCCTGGCCTAGCTCCACACACCTGGGGGGTCCAGGGGCCCCCTGCAGAGTGAGTAGGCAGAGCAATCCTCTCCTTAGTGATAACTCGCACCAGGACTAAGCAGGCCTAATGCTGGGGGTCACCCCGGAGCACCAGCCCCCCAGTCTACTCCACTTCCCGGGGCGATCAGCATGCCTGACCTGTGTCATGGTCCCAGGGAACACCCTCACTAGAGCTCTTGGTGGGCAAGAACTCTGTAGCGATGCAACAGCCCAGGGGCAGGCAACCTGACACCGGACAGCGGTGACACACAAACCCATCCTACACCAGCATGCGTGTCATCTCAGCCTCGGGGCCCTCCCACCCTGAGATGCAGTGGCTCTGGGACCCTCCTCCCACCAGAGCGAGCACACAGTGAGCCCTGGCGCACCCACAGTTACTCTGCCTCCACAGCTGTGAGGGAAAAATGCCCTCCAGCCTGGCTCAGGGCGGTGCTGCTTCCAACATCACGTCTGTGCACACTCAGAGATGGTTTTCCACGCTCCCCTCCTCCCTCAGCTTCACCACCCACTGGCTTTCACACTCCAGACCCTGCGTGGGCTCCCACAGCCAGTGCCCCCCTGCCCCACATCTCCCGTGCTCCCTCTGCCTCCCAGTCTCCTGAGGCCCTTGCCCCCAGGAGATTCTTCAGTGCCCGAGGTCAGCAACCCCCACCCAGACCCTCTTTTCCTGACCCCTGACGCCTGCCAGCTCCTGGGACACCATGGCACCTTCCAGGTGAGAGGTGAGGTCCTGACTGTCAGACCATGTGGGTTCAAACCCCAGAGCTACAGCAGGTCGGCCGTCGGAGCTTGGGAAGGTGTTGACCTGTGGACAGGCCTGGCGCCTCTAATTGCTCACTGAGTGGGGATCACTGCCCAGTGTCTGTGAACGTGTCTCCTAGTTGATCACATGTCTCGTCCTGAGAGCTAGGAGCGTGGTTCCATCACTTTACCTTAGCAGCACAGAGGCGCTGTAGCTGATCTAGGCCCCTGGCTCATTCCCACCTAATCAGACCACCAGGTCTGCCCTCGGTCCTCTTCAGAAAGCTCTAGAACATCACCCCCACTCAGGGAATGTCACCTGCTCCCATTTCCTTCTCCTCTGGCCACCCCTGGCCTCTCCCCATCTCCAGGTGGATCCCCCCAGTCCTGGAGGCCCCTGCCCTCCAGGGGTCCCCGCCTGACTCCCATCTCTGGGTCCCATTTACACACATTAAATCCCACTGGTCCTTCTGCATTTCAGTCTCCCTGGTTCCCTGAGCAGCGCTGTGCCTCTGCACCGGCTGCCAACTCCGCAGCACCTGTGCCCTGGTTCTAGCTTGGGTCTCACCTTCTGGACCTGCCCAGCCCCCTGCCCGGCCAGCAGGGATCATCTCAGCTTGGCGACAGCTGTGAGGAGTCACTGACCACCAAGGGCTGAGGTGTGTGATCCACTTCCCTGTTCTTTAGACATCCTCGCAAGTCAGCAGGAGCTCTGCGGGATCTCCACCCCCACTCGTCCGTGTGCCACCGGCCTTTTCTGGGAGGTCCAGTGCCTGGTGGGAGCTTTGCAGAGCCCGTGGAAGGCACCCAACTTAAAGCCCCACAGAAAAGGAGCAGGCACACGAGGGGCCACCACTGGACCCGGGCATGGTGGCATCCAGGCTGCATCTTTTGGGCCTCGCCCCTCGGTCCCTTCCACCTCAGCACCTTGGCCATGACAGAAAGATGCAGAGGAGGGCTGGGCACCAAGGGCCTGCAGGGTGCCAGCAATGCGCTAGGCACATGGCTGCCTTTGCCGCACGAAACCCTCAGGCATCTTTGCCCATTGAGCAAAGATGTGAGGAAATTGAGGGTGGAAGGCCAGGCTCCCAGATCAAAGTGCATACTGTCACTCAGTGGCAAGAAAGGGATTAAAACCCAGGTCCCAGACTCCTTCATTGTTTTCCTGCTAAACCACATGTCTCTCTCTGCAGGCTGGCCTGTGCTTTTGATTACTTTGGGGTCTATTCTAGAAATGTTGGTCAGAACAATGAGGGAAGGGCTCAGGGTCCAGGACTAGCTCACCAGCCACAAGCATCATTTTCCCCTGAGTTAGAACTAAGTTTTATAAGTAAACTAGAGGCCCGGTGCACAAATTCATGCACAGGTGGGGTCCAGCCAGCCTGCCCCGATCGGGGCCTGGGGGAGGGAACACGGGAGGTTGGCCGGCCACCTCCGCCCCCGATCAGGCTGGTTGGCCAGCTGCAGCAGCCGCAGTACCCGTCATAGTGACTGGTAGTTCTGGTCGCTTGGCTTTTATATATTATAGATATGCCAGGGAAAGAGAACACTTCACTTGGAAAATTCTGGTAATTTGATGCATATAAACAAACTCCTCTATAAGAGCCTTTGTTACACTGGGGCCTGCAGGCAAATTACATCAAGGAGAGAACAGTTTTTTGTTGTTGTTTGTTTTTATTGATTTCAGAGAGGAAGGAAGAGGGAGAGAGAGAAACATCGGTGATGAGAAAGAATCGATTGGCTGCCTACTGCATGCCCCACACTGGAGATGAGCCCTGGCCAGGAATTGAACCGTGACTTCCTGGTTCATAAGTTGATGCTCAACCACTAAGCCATGAGGGTCAGGAAAGTAGAGAGCAGTTTTAACTGAGAAAGACCAGAAGTTAGGCGGGCTCAGTGCTGAGAGCCGTATTCCATGACTACTCACTGTTGCCAGGCTTTGGATAGGTGCTTTGTACACGTGATGTATGCCTTCCTGGGGCCTTTTGGGTGGAAGCACCTCTCTGTTAAATAGGTCTGGAAACTGAGGCACTGGTACAATAGTTAAAAAGAGACAAATTAGGGATTCAGCGGAAGACAGTCTGATGTCAGAAGCTCAGCTCTTAACCACTAAGCTTGACTCTCCCCAGTTCTTTGGGGAGGAAGGTACTGTTGGTGATTCCAAGCCAATGGGGGCCTTCAAGATGAGTGGTTGAGCATTTAGTGTGCACATGGGGCTGCAAAAGCACCACAACCAACGGCTCACAAAAAGAAGTGTGTTCTCCACAGTCATGGAGGCCAGGAGTCTGCAATCCAGGTGTCAGGGGGACTGTTCCCTTAGGAGATGCTGAGGAGAGACTCTGCCCATGACTGTCTCCTGGATTCAGGCAGCCTCAGGTGCTCCTAGGTATACAGATGCCTCACTCCGGTCCTGCATCTCCACTTGGCATTTCTTCTGAATCTCCAGAGAATATCTCATACATATAATATGGGATTCTAATCTCTCAATTTATAAATTATCTTTTCATTTTAATGTTTTTAATCAAGTATTTTTTCCTAATGGTTTGTACTATTTGTGTCTGTTTTATAAAATCCTTCCTTAAAGTCATGGAGACAATCATAACACTTTTTTTTCTAATAGTCTAAAGGTTTTTCTCTTCATATTTATGTCTTTAATCCATTAAAACTGATTTTCATGCACATGGTGTGAGGTTGGGATTGAACCTTTCACCATATTGATAGCCAATTATATTCAAACGGATCCGGCCCGTTTGAAATGAATAAAACTTAAAAAAAAAAAAAAAGACCGTACCCTTTTATGTAATGATGTTTACTTTGAATTTATATTAGTTCACACAAACACTCCATCCATGCTTTTGTTCCGGCCTCCGGTCCAGTTTAAGAACCCATTGTGGCCCTGGAGTCAAAAAGTTTGCCCACCCCTCTTCTAGTAGAATTTGCTGAAGAGCTACCATGGAATCTTTGCTTTTTCAGATTCAAGAGTACTTGGAGAGGTAGTTTTTTACTCATGTCCACCTCATATGCTTCTTCATTTCATTCTAGACACATCAAGACTCATCAAAACTTGGATCATCTTCTCCAGAACCAGAGTCAAAAGACTTAAATAAAGTTTCAGGATACAGAACCCCGACATTTACTATGTGAACCATCATCGCATAAATATTTGCATACATTCTGTCTTTGGAGAACTTGATGTGCCTCTGTTCACAGTTCAACTTAAAAATTATCAGGAAGAGATGAACGTTCTCATTAGTGAGATGACACAAGTCCCAGAGCAGTTGGCCATTAGAGCCACGTGCAAAGGCAGGTGCTGGGGCCACCACAGAGAAGGTCTTGGGAGCCACCCTCAGCTCCATACCTCTGCCTGGAACCCTTTCTAGCACTTTCTGTGCCCTGGGATAGGTGGTCAGGGAAATCCTTAGAGTGAGAGGGCCTTATGGCTTATCCCTGGGGGACCAGCATAGTGTGAGAAAGGAACTCCAAGTTTATTTTTTAGATACCACTTCAGGTAAAGAAAACCCAACAGACATCAAATAGCTTGAAGAGGGGCAGGAGAGGAGAAACAAGGGGGCTGGGTCATCAGGCTGATGGGGACAAAGGAAAAGCCAGATGGGCAAGGGACCCTGGGGACCAAGCAAGAAAGACAATAAGGATAACAATAACAACAGCTACTAACCTCAATGAGCGCATACCTATTCCGGGGCTTGCCCGGTGCTGGATACCTGGTATTTATCAGATCTCCTCGTCATGCAGAAAGCAGATAAGGAAGCGAGGCTCTGAGATGGCGAGTGGCATGCAGGTCGCCCAGTCAGTGCTGTAAATGGTTCTCGGACCTGGAGCTCTGACCGGGAATAGCTCACATCACTGTGTGTGTCCAGCACAGAGCCAGCGCCTGGCACTCAGGGCCTCAGGAAAAGCTTGGTCTGTTTTGTCTGAGGAAGAGAGTAACCCACTGTGAAGTGACATCTAGAGTTTCCGAGGCCCTGGAAAATATTTTTATGGATCTTGGGCCCTTCACTGCTTATGACTCAAACCTATTTTGCTGCTTCCTGTAACCGTGTCCAATTGATTGTCCGCCTGGCTGAAGGGACAGGGCGGGCTCCCACATCAGGTGCACCTGGTTAGAATTCCAGCTTCGCCACCTCTTCGCTGCAGGAGATGCGGGCACAGCCCCCTGACCCTGGCCCCCTCACCTGTAACACAAAGCCTGCGCGGTCTCCCTGGGGGGTCGCCATGCTGACTACTGACTCAATGCCTGGGAAAGGCCTGGCGGCCAGTGGGCCTTCGGGGACAGATGGCAGCTACTCCTCTGAGTGCCGTGGCCTTCTGGCTTGGTGGTGTCACTTCCTGGTGCCTGGGAGCCGGTGGGAGGGCACACATTCCCACGTAGATCAAATGACCACTTTGGTTGATTACAGGCTTGGCTGTGTGTGTTTTAAACAACCTCTCAACACTTGCCCTCTTGGCTGTAACAGAAGTGAGTCAGAGGGGAGCGAGTGGAAGGCAGAGAGGAAGCAGGGAGGCCAGACACCCCCAGGGACAAGGCAGCGCCTGGGCCTGTCTCCCCACGCAGGTTCCCAGGTACAGGTGACGGCCCAGCAGCTGGCGGCCAGCTGGCAGCCTGTCCTCCTGGGTCCTGAGCCTAATGAGGGAACGGGGAGCTGGCAGGGAGCCTTCTCTAACGGAGGGTTCCTGGAATCAGAGGACATGCACTCCAAAACACTTTGTCAACACTTCTCACTTAGGGCCCTGACGTTTGCTAAGGCAGACAAGAAAGCCCAAGTGACAGCCAAGGTCAACAGTGAGTCACTGTGGACGTTGCCTGCTGGCTCCCCATGCCTTCTCCTTGCTCACAGACCACCTTCCCACGGCACCCACTTGGATCACCCACGTGGAGCACCCACATGCCAGAAGGAGCTGGACCACGAATTCCCACGATAGCAGGATCACCTCAACTACTACTAAACAATGATCACAGCCGGTGTTTACTGAGTACCTACTATGCACCAGGCACTGGGCTGGGACCTGTGTAAGCATGTGTGTTTATAATTTCTATTCAGTCATCACAATAAGCTATTCAGTTAGAGACCCTTCTTATTATCTCCATGTTAAAGGTGAGGACATGGAGGTTGAGTGTTGTAAAGACACGAGGTTAGGAAGAAAGGAAGCCAGGACGTGAACCCAGGCCTACCCTGAGATGCGGACACTGCGAGGGCCCTGGGAACCCCTGGGGAAGAGCAGTGCTGTGTTCACTCTGAAGTAGAGGAAACGGGACGCAGCCCGGTGAGCCGACAAGGGTCAGGGTCCAGCAGAGAGACCAAGATGAAGAGCAATGGAGCTCAGGTTGCAGACACGTGCATTCCCGCCCGGGTGTGATCGACCCCTTCCCAACTCTGTGGCGATGGTTAGGCTCCTTCACGTCTCTGCCAAACGAGGTGACAAGAGTGTTGGCACAGTCTTAGTGACATCTTATGCCCATGCGTCCTGCCGCCTGGCATGCGGGAAGCTCAAAAAGCTGTGACAGAGGCCAGAGGTCACTCCTAGGTCTGAGGTCACACCGCTGGACCGTGGTGGCCAGAGTGAAGCTGGGGCTGGCTGAGGCTCATGCCTGTGTCCTTTCTACACTGGAGCCGAGGCTCAGCTGACTCCCACACACTATCGGGGGCAGAGTGGGTCCAGCAACCTGCAGCCCCCTGCACCTGCTCTGGGACTGGGCACTCAGGTGTGCCACAGGGACTCGGAGGGAGATGGGCAGCTCTCCTTGCCTTACCAGGAGGTGTGGATGATGGAGGAAGCCTTCTCCTTCCTCAGGGCAGGGCCAGCGCAGGCCAGGGCAGCTTTGTAAGGGGACAGAAGGCTGGGTTTTGCCCACCACCACCTCTGGGTCAGGAGCTTCCATGAACACCAAACAAAGCAGCCCCAATTCTCTCCAATGTCAATTTATTTATTTTAAATATATTGTTTCTGATTTTAGAAAGCTAGAGGGAGAGAGAAATAGAAACATCAATCTTGAGAGAGAATCATTGATTGGCTGCCTCCCTAACACCCCTATTGGGGATTGAGCCTGCAACCACAAACCCAGCATGTGCCCTTGACTGGAATTGAACCTGGGACCCTTCAGTCCTCAGGTCAATGCTCTATCCACTGAACCAAACGGGCCAGGACCTCCAACATCAATTTAAAGAGTGGGAAACTGAGGCCCACATAGGAGCCTGGCCATCCAGTGAGTAACAGAAGGAGGAGGCCGTGATGAATCTCAGCTCTCAGCCTCTGCGTGCGTTTGGGTGAGGGTCCATGGCCTGGCACCACAGGAGTGGCTGCTGCTGCCACTGCTGCCTCTGCTGGGCCCCAGGCCCCCCGGGCATCAGAGCCAGGGCCGGAAGACTGCCCCCCTGAGAGCTATGCTGGGCTTTACCCAGGTCACCCTGCATCTGGAACATGGGATGAAGGCTGTTTTGCTTGACGCTTCTCTTGAGACTCTGTGAGAAACACATGCGAAGGCTCCTGGCCCAGCACAACTGGGGAGCTGCACTGCGTGTCCAGAGGGAAATGTCCAGCCTGTGAGCTGATGATTTCGTCGGACAAAGCCTATGACTGAGTGAGACCTTGGGAAGCAAGATACTGAGCTTCAGAAGCCCAGAGCGTCTGCATCCCCAGGGCTGGGGTTCACCTGCTCATGAAGGGCTCCGGGAATGTGATGAATGAAGAATGAATGAATGAATGAATGAATGAAACACCATGTCACAGGCTTAAGTCACTGAGCAAATGAGTGGCAGACATGGGAGTCAGATTCTGTGTTTTGTAGATTGCAGAGTGCGAAGTCCTTCCAGGGCCCCCCGCCCCCCCAGTCTCCCCTGCACAGACCAGCAGACCACAAGGTCTAGGAGACGCCCCGCAGCCTGGGGTGGGGCAGGGCGGGCTGGGCAGGCTAGGCGAGGTGTGTGTTAGGTGTTCAGTGCACCTTCAGTTTCCGTGTCCTGGTCCACTTCTCCAGAGCTGGGGGGACACTCACGGGCACTCCCTCCTCACAGCACTGAGCTCCCAGCTTCCCACCTCCTCCTGGAATTATTCAGTGATGACTTTGGACCAGACCAAGGGTTGCCTTCGGAGCAAGGTGATGGAGGGCTGTTGCATCATCACCTTCCCTGTCGTTTTTCTCAGAATCACAGATGATCTTGGAGCTCTGAGCCCCACCCAGGAAGACCACCCAACCCTCCTTCAGAAAAGCAAACACTGCTTTCTCAGCCAGCCAAATGCCTGTCTCTCTGCTGCCACCACTCGCATTTCCTGGGAGCGCGTGCCTTCCAAAGTGGTGCGAGCCAGGTAGCCTTTGCCTCTCAGCTTCCACCTCGGATGATCAGAACGTTTCTTGGAAAGGTGATTAACGGAGAGATGCTATGAAAATTGGCATCCGAGGATGGCCGGCTCATTATGCGAAGTGCCCATAGATTCAGCTCCAAGCACCTTGTGATTCCACCAGCGCCATTATCTCCCCTGCATCTCTTCTTCGGAGCTTATTACTTAAATAAAAAATGTTAATTGTTTCTGAGAAGTGTGCCGTGAGGAATGGGGCTGCCAGCTCTGAGGAGCCAGGTCTCTGAATCCCCAGGCTGCGGCTGCCTTTCTTGCCTAATGCTGGGCGCTCTCTGTTGGCCAAGCATCCATTTGCGTGGTCTAAGTCACAATTTACATCCCACGCCGTGTTCACGCGGGGTGTTATTTATGGAGCCCGGTACCTCGGTGAGGAGGGCGCAGCTCTGGAGTAATTAGAATCCTGTCCTCGCTGGGGAGCAACGATGCCTCCCGCTCTCCCCGCCTTCTAATGCGTTTGCGATGGCGCTCTCTCTGCCTCCATAAATAACGCGCTCCATGTAAATAAGGAGTCATTAAAAATGGGGCAGCGCCCGCACATCACTTCATAAGCATGAGGGAGGCACCTGGGAAGAGGCTCATCAATAAACAGGCCTTTTGTAAGCCTTTTGTAACTTAATTCATCCCATTAATACCCACTCGGTGCCGAATGCTGTGGGGATAGGCAGGGTGGTCTGAGCCTGGCCTCGGGGGACAGACGGACCTGGGTGCAGAGATCCCCGTATGATTCTCAGGATCCGTGAAATCTTGGGCATTTCACCTGGGCTGTCCGAGTCTCAGTCTTCTTCTCTGGACCGTGGAGACTGCAAAGGCTACCGGATTGGTACACCACCATCTATGAATGAGTTGGGTTAGGTTGGGTATATGCAAGAAAGAAACTGTATTCTTTCACATCATTCCCTTGCTTTTGTGTTCCATCCCTGTCTTTGCATTGCCAAACGACTAGTCCAGTCTACTGACATTTCTTGCCTCACTTAACCCTTTGTCCCATCCCTAGTTTGGGCCAGATGGGCTCATGGCCGGCAGTGGAGAAGAGTGATGTTTCCTCTTTCAAACCTTCCTCTCCTCCCCATCCTCACTCTCCCTGGGATGTTGGACTCTTCCAGAGGTGGACCATGTTAGGGGGTGGGTCCAGGGGGGACGGTGGTGCCTTCTGGGCCTGATTCAGTTGCAGGCATTTGCATCCAAAAGTGATTCTTTCTTCCCAGATGCTTTTGTGGGTTCCTCAAAGGTAACCTCCCTGGAGAACCCCTCGGAAGTTCCCTGGTGAGGGTGATGCCCCCTCTAATGGGTCACTTACGTGTCCTCTTGAGGCTGAGATCCTCTCACCCTTTAAAGATATTCTTTGGGGCAGAATCTTTCTATCAGCTACTCTGGCTGACACCCAGAACTGCTGGAAGCAAAGCTCACCCTGAGGGATACTTCCTGGCTGTGTTTTGTCACCCAAAGCTGATCCAGGTTTCCACCAGTAGACTCTTCTAGGTAAGGCATAATGGTGCCTACGGCCTCCAATCCAGGGTCCACATGTCAAATTCCCCTACGGGCTCTCTTGATGCTTTCTTCAGTTCCCAAAGGGGATGGAAAAGCCAGCATGCCAGCCACTCGAATCTTCAGAGGGACTTCCACTCTCCAATGTCCTTCCCAATGACTTCTCAGCCTGCAGAAGACACCGATGGGCTCCTAGAGGCAGAACCAGGCTGTGCATTCTTAAGGATGTGAAGGTATGTGCCACTGTGTTTCTTGGCCTTAGAGCCTCAACTCAACAACAGACAACAGGAAATGTCCCATATTCCATGGACTGTGCTGCGGATTGAATGTGAATAGGTTTTAAGTGTTTGGCAATGACCCATACTAAGATGTCAGCAAGGTTTCGCTCTCAGTGTTGGACATAGTTGAGTACTAAAGGGAAAGCACAAACACATCACACATGTTGTGGGTAGGTGGGATTCTAGAGGCTTTACGTGCTCTAACAGCCTATGGGAAAGGTCCTAGCAGCATCCCCAGGTCACAAATGAGGATCTAAGGTGTGGAGGGGCCCCAAGCTGGTAAGTGGACCTGAGAGTGCAGCCCCAGAGCACAAGCTCTTCTTCACCTTCCTATAGACCCCAAGGTACAAGTGGGAGCGAATCTTTCATCACCCAAAAAGGTGTTTTTATAGGCAAAATTCATTCTGAGGAATCCATCAGGACTCCACCTAAATCCAAACCCCTTCTTCGCTGTGCCTAGTTTCTATTGGCAGGAGGCTTCTGCTACAGACTCCTACCGACTGTTCTGCTGTGGTCAGACCTGCATTAATATAACAGTGTCCGAGTTCCCCAGATCAATGTCAAACAGCTCCTTTTCTTGAACTCACACCACCCTGGCACTGATGCTCAGCTGATGCTTTGTACGTTTTCAGCTGAGTTGTCTGGTCCATCTGGTCTACCAGCTCATCTCACCTCTGAGCTGCCATCTCCTCCTGGTTTCTCTCCTTGTTTTGGTTCCAAACACCCCTACTCACAGCGTGGCATTGGCACTTCCGACATAGCATCGGGGTCATCTCTGGTCCTGGTGGTGAGACCTAGGAATGCTCTGGGCCTTTCCTGACCAGCCTCAGCTGTGACCTACACTTCCCTCCCCTTTCACACAGCAGGTTTGCTCATCCCATCTTTATCACATTGCACTCTCTCATTTGATTTATAACTGCTGCCTCTCCGTGAGATCATCTTGTCATTTGTCTCCTTCATTGTTTTTCCCTGTCTAGACGCAATGTATGTGGTCAGGTGACCTGAAGCTAGTCCAGAACCACAGGTCCCTGCCCTCAGTTATCTTGCAGTCTAATAGAAGAGGTCAGGGCGGCACATTTGCATTTGGCTGATACCAAGTTTGCATCTGTTCACTGTGTAAACTGCCTGGGGCGCAGCTCCTTGCTGAGCCTCATGGTTTTCCCCTCTCCCATGAGAGGCTGGACCAGATGATTAAAGGGGCTATTCCCACTTTAAAGAACTCTGACTCTGGAACTGTGGCTTCCCTTCATTTTCCTGGAAGAGGAGACAAGTCCAATTGGAGATACTTGAGTCTGATTAATGCGGGAACGGTTAACATTGGGATGAAGGCATTGCCCATCCCTTCTTCCCTTTCGTCTCCAGGCAGCTTTTATGTTTCTGGGCTTTGATCCCATGATCCCAGCCTGACTTTATTAGTACCACCTGGAGAGGAGCCCGCTCCCCACCAGACACTGGAGGAAATGCAGGAGGCAGCTCCCACTTTCTGTTCGCCTCAGCTCTGATCACACACGTCTGGACCACGCTCCGCCCTCCCCCTGTTTGTTTGGGGAAGACGTGTCTGCCACCAGCCTGCATCTGAGGGAACAGAACACTTGAATGCTTGCTGACACCACTTGAAAACGGAACCCAGCTTCTGGCATTGTCCTCGCCCAGTAGAACCAGGTTAGGGTTTTCATAATGACTGTAGTCTGTCCAAGGAACACACACACACAAAACAGGTCACATGGAAAAGCTGGGGAGGTCTGCTAGTCCTGGTGGCTGATTACAGCTTGTTGATGACCACTGAGGCCTTCTGGCCTGCCCCTTCACCCCCCCTCCCCCCACCCCGTTCTTTACCCCATTGGACAGGAAACTGGATGCCTTCCTGTCTTCACATATGGTGTTCTTCTTTCTCTTGAGGGTCTTCATACACATCCTCTTTACCTGGAAAACCCTTGGCTACCCATTCCTGTCCCAGGTCCAATTCATCCTCAGAGGCCCCATTCCCCAGGCCATTGCTCCTGACCTCTCAAGCTTTGCTGAGGTGTCCAGCTCTGTATTCCTACCACATCCCATAGTTAAGCTGGATGCTGGGCCCGCAGCCATGAAAATCAGCTCTGCATCCCTTACCTTCGTGGCCAGTCCTACTGTCTGTACATAGGGGAAGAGATGACAAGTAAGCAGGCAGGTAAAACACAGGGTGACAAGTGCCATTCTAGATGACACTCAGGGAGCGATGGACACTGAAGGCAAGGGTGCCCTTGCCAGGTACAGGGCAAAGGGAAAGGCTGCTCAGAGAAAAGCTCTGCAAACTGAGGAGAGAGGAACTGGAAGGAATATTATAAGAAAAGTGAGCAGCGTGTGCAGAGGCCTTGCGGTAAGAAACAGCGTAAAGTAAGACTGAGAGAAGGGAGACCTTGTAACAAACCACCCCAGCACTTAACAGCTAAGCAAAAAACCAAATGGACAAACAAACAAAAATTTTTTGGCTTACAATATTGGAGGTGAGCTGTCTGGGATGGACTCAGATGGCCAGTTCTTTGGATTTGAGAGGGGCTCACCTAATCTTGGGGGATCCTCACTCCTAAGTCTGAAGACCTCTGGTGGGCCATTTGGAGGCTAGCTGCCATCAGCTGGGTACTTTTTATCTTCTCAGATTACCCCAGAATTGTTCTCCTAGTTTTCCAGAATTTCAAAAGAAAGATCAGAAGCCCAAAAGACTTTTGCAGTCCTGGCTTCTGAACCAGGCCAACAATAAGTAAAACCAGTGGCCCAGACTTCATTGGGGTATAGACACTGTGTCCTGATGGGAGGAACCTCAGAGAATTGTGACCTTTTTGCCATCTTTATTGGCATGTAAGCCTGGAGTGATCCAGGGTCACATTATAAAAGCACTATGAAGGATATTGAAGTTTAGGTTTTCAAGAAGGGAAAGGAGAAAGATACTAACAATTTCTAAGGATAAGTGAGAAATTTCTAAGGATAAGTGCTGCATCCATTTGCAGCTAGGGTTCAGGATCTAGAAAAGGGCTTGTGCACAAATGAATACACTAGACAAGAAATATGAATTTAGAAGGCATGGGGGGCCAGGTGGAAACTTCCCTCTAGTGGAGAAGCTCCCCCAAAACTTGGTTCCATCTGCTTTTATTCACTTGAATACACATTTGCCCTTTAGGAAAACAAACAGGCATATCAAAGGTAAAGTTTGGTAAACAGTAAAAGGATTATCAGGTTAGGGGATTGCCTTGAGCCATTTGGCCAAGAGCAGGGCAATACTATGCTGATTTTCAGCCCTGCTGAATATCGAAGTCCATTAGCCTTCTAGTGGAACTTTCCCATAATTGTGCTAACTACTGTTGGTCTTTGCCTCCAGCAATGGGCTCAATTGAGAGGGTGTTCCCTGGATACCCTTGTTGGTGTGGAAGAGACTGCTACTTGCCTAACTGGACTCTGTAGATGCATCTGCCTCCAGACTGCCAGGGTTACTGCTTGCTTTGGTCTAAAACAGTGAGTAAGTGCAGAGGTTCATGAAATAAAATGTGAGTCCAGAAAGAAACCTTTACATTTACTGTCCCTTGATTTTTGACAAGGGCCCCAAGACTACCCAGTGGGGAACAACTTAACTTTTTACCCAATGGTGCCAGGCATATCCAGCCACTGCATCTCCACATGTAGAGAATAAGTTGACACCTACCTTATGCCCTGCACAAAATTAACCCAACATGAAGAATAACCCTAAATCTGAGAACTAAAGCTATAAAATTTTCATCCATAATCTACTAACTCCATCTGTGTGCTTGTTTTGCTGAGGTTATCGGTTATCATGATGGAGGGATATTTCATATCCTCCAACCAGAAAAACAACAACACCAAAACTTTCCTTTCCAAATAATTAGTCTGTTCTTAGCTGGTGAACTCCTTGAATACTCAATGCATTATGTTTGCTTTGACTCCTGAGGAGGTTTCAGGGGTGAATTTTGCAATATTCTTTGAGTAATTTTCAAAAACTTTGGGGCAGTGGTTCTCAAAACCTGGTGTGAATGATGGGACTGGAACAGGAAAGGGCCTGGAATCTGCTTATTAGTCAGACAGTGGGTGACTCAACACAGGTGGGAAGGGTCCACATCATGGGGACATCTCCTTATGAGATGCCCTTTATTTATTTATTTATTTAAATATTTTTAATTGATTTTTTTTAGAGATAGAGGAAGGGAGAGGGAGAGAGCGAGAGAAACATTGATGTGAAAGAGAAACATCTACCAACTGCCTCCTGCAGGCCACCTACTGGGGATCAAGCCTGCATCCTGGGCATGTGCCCTGACTGGGAATCAAACCAGCAACCTTTTCAGTGCATGGGATGGTCCCCCACCCACTTAGCCACACCTGCCTGGGCATGCCATACCCTTTATATTTTAGTCCTCCCAGGTTTTATCTTACCTGTTGTCCTGCTTCTGTTCCCAACTGTGTCTCTGTGTGTATGCATATGCTTACTTATAATTTATCACTTTCATTTTAAGCCAACATATTTTTTAATAAAGAAAGATATACATTCATCACTTACAGGATGGACTGTAAAGAGAGGGTTACAGGCATTTGCAGAAATGGGCCAGGTTTCCATCATAGAAGAACTGATCTTTTCAAAAGTTGACCCAGGAGGAAACTGATCTCAGTTTCAGTTTCAAAGCATGAGTAGGTCCTTGGGGTGGCATCTCTTTGTCCAACGTCACCGCAGCTCATTTCTGGCATCTGAAATCACATCAGATGTCCCCTCCCCCACTCCCTGGCTCCAGCCAAACATCAGGGTGTTAATATTCATGGCCAGCCATACACTCTCTTCTATGGTAAGAGAGCTGCTCATATCCAGGCCTGCTGAGTGCGGAACTCAGTGATCTGGATGGCCGGGGGCGTGGCGGGGTGAGCAGTCAGAAGGCATGGTGCATGAGAGATCTGCAGAAAGCCACAAAGCCTGGTGGGAAGAGCTAGACAGCCCAGGTCTAAATCCCCTCTCTCCTGTAGATAGAAAACCCCATGTGGGTGATACGATGTCCTTTTATCATTATGCCTTTCGGGTCCAGACGATGGCTGTCTGCTGCATGACAGGCACTCGGTAAACGGTTATTGAACAAATGAATGAGTGCCCTTCAACATGAAACCATGGGAAATGTGGTAACCAGTTAGTCTTCTCAGGAAACTATGTGATCTCCATTTTTTATGCCCAATATTCCACTTTTCCATGTGACCGAATGAATGTGACTGTAGCATATTTTCCAACGGCATGTAATTGTATTTATGGAAATTGTAATGTATCTTCGGCAAAGCAAACCTGACTGAATTGTCTACTACTCTAGAGAACAATAGACTTTCTCAGTGGCACCCCCACCCCCAGTACTTTGCTACCAAATCACAAAGCGGAAAAAAGAGAAAGTAATTTTCCCAACAAAGCGTGTGGGTGGTCAATGATGTTTATCTACTGTGGATTTGTGGCTGAAGAAGAGTCCTATTTCCCAAACGGTGCGCGCACTGTTGCTGATTACAGCCATGAGCTGTCCTGCTTGATGTAAGGGAAAAAGGGAGCTTCCTAATGTACCTGCCCACACAGCTGGGGGCAGGGAGACTGCGTGTCCCCCTGAGGGAGTTCTGCAGGAGCAGGAGGCGGGGTCAGTGTTGAAGTTGCAGATGCTGGACATTGGTTTGCTTCCTGCCAAGGGAAGCGGGGCTGCTCGTTTTTCTTTTCTCTAAGTGGACACCCAGTAAAAACAGGGCCCCAAAATGTGGCTCCTTGGGGACCCCAAGGCCCAAGCCCTCTCCTCCCCTTCCCCTGCTTGAGGAGGAGGCCGCCCAGTGAGGGCCAGAGCCAGCAGCAGGGGGTCACTTCTTCTTCATCGTTTGTGCCACAAAGTTTTGAGTTTTGAGGCAAAATGAACATAATCACATTTCCCTCCTGGAAAATCATTAGATCCCTAAAGCTGCCTTCGATCAGAAGCCCTTTACATAAGGAGCAGGGTCATTAGTCTGTTCATCGCATCCCGTCAGAGGCTGTGGCACATGCCGGGAACACGGGTGTCCCCAACCTGGACTACCACCGGCACCCACGGGGATGTTGCTGGGATTCCAGGAATGGGTTCTGAGAACAGGCAGGGAAGAGTCCGGCAGAGCACTGGAAGGAGGGCTGGGTCTGTTCCCTCCACAGCTTGTCCTGCATCTTCCTCCCCAGGGACCTCGGTGTCCCCATTGGCAAGCGTCGAGCATGTGACATTCCTTCCTGCCCATTGGGAGGACTCGGTGTGATCGTGAGGACCGCAAAACTCCTACTTGGCAATTTCCCACCCAAGGAATTGGCAGGGATTGTGGATAAATGCTGATACCACCGAGCTCGCTCTTGCTGTGTGAGCTGACCTTCTAACTGACCCAGGCATCCACAGACAGAGGACCAAGGGGACACCTCTTTGACAACCGCCAATCAATGGCTGGCCTGTTTGTCAACATGGCTTTACTAGTCCGAGGGCCTTGAGTCACATCGGAGAACCTTTCTGATTTAAACTGCATCACGTCTCAGTCCTTCATTTCCTCATTTCTCGGCCATGCTACTTCCAAGGACGTATGTGAGCTCTCCACGCTCAGTGTTTGGGGCACAGCAAGTGCTGGAGAAACAGCCAGGGGACCTCAGTCTGAATGTTGGCTGATCTGACACTTCCCTTCCTGGTGTAAGGCTCTGGGGGCAGACGCGGGCCCGGGGAAGGACAGGAGGGTGACCAAGGTCTCTCCCAGTGACTGCCTTTTAATGAGGCCTTGACTTTTCCACACATTCGCCTAATGAGTCTTCTCCAGCACCCAGCAAGGGAGGCTTTATAGCTCCACTAATGAGGACACAAAAGAAGAGAAGTTAGAAACCTGACCAAGGCCACAGGCAGGGTGCAGCTGGGCTCGGAGCGCACGCCGCTCTCGCTGCAAAGCCTGCACCTTCTACCTGAGCGAGCGAATAAGGCAAACACGGGTGACAGCTTTACCTCCCCCGCCACGTCGGGGCCCAGAGAGTGAGAGTGAGTCAGCCTCCAGGCTGCAGTCTTAGCGTCTCCGTTGACTCCCTGTGACTCAGTTCTTATTTATAAAGTGGGGATGATACCACCATTATGTTGCCTTGCCTATTCTGCGGCAGATGCTGCTCTAAGTCAAGTATTGACTCACTGAATCCTTACAGAGCTCCGGGAGGGAAGGACTGTTATTATTCCCGGTGAGTGGACAAGGACGCTGAGTCACAGAAGCCTTGCAAGTCAGTTGTCCTGGGATACAATTGTCAGTAGCAGGACTTGATAAACACCCAGGCACCGGCTCCATGTCCAACCTCGACCCCAGGCCAGCTGCCCCCGGAGACGGTCATCACTGTGGCCAGGCTAAAATGGTACGATATTCGACATTTTGTAGAACAAATGCCTGGCCCTAGAGTTCTTCAATAAATAAGAGCAATTACTTATTTTTTAAAATATGTTTTTATTGATTTCAGAAAGGAAGAGAAAGGGAGAGAGAGATAGAAACATCAATGAGGAGAGAGAATCATTGATCAGCTGCCTCCTGCATGCCCCACACTGGGGATGGAGCCCACAGTTCAGGCATGTGCCCTGACCAGGAATCAAACCATGACCTCCTGGTTCACAGGTCGATGCTCAACCACTGAGCCATGCCGACCAGGTGTATAGCAATTATTTAATATTGTTCCTACTATTGTGGTTGTTAGGTATGCAATGGCTAACCCTCATGAAGCTCAGAATAACTAACAAAAAAGGAGTTCAAGAAAGCTGGCCCCTGGGATGCTGACTTTCAGAGAGAGAAGGGAGGGTGGGGCCCGCAGCAACAAGGGGTATGCATCCAGAGGTGAGGGTGAGATTCTTTTCTGAATCTTTATGGAAGCATTTCACACAGTTCTGGAAAAGGATGTCCATAACTCCACTCAGCCCTTAAGCAGAAGAGAGTGAGGAAAGCAGCTGTGGTTCCAAAAAAAAAAAAAAAAAAAAAGAAAGAAAGAAAGAAAGAAAGAAAGAAAAGAAATCTGACTACATAATCCTGGATAATCCCAACAAAAATAAAATGGATCAGTGTTTAAGGAAACAAAGAAGCTGCCGAGGCCTCTCTCTTGGAAACTCAGCTATTTATAATAAAAGCAAATTAGTCTTTACATCTGCTTATAAAGGCAAAGAATACACGAAATTATGATGAAAAGCGAGAGTCTCCATGGGCTCTGTCCACACGGTCAGCCTACTCCCCCAAGGACATAAGTTTTACTTTTTTATTGTTAAATCTTGGAAACCATATAGATGTGTACTCTTTTCTCTCATTTTTCTAAGCTCAGATTTCACTTATTGATTCCCTACTATGATCAAACAGTTTCATTCACCTGGATTCATTGATATCACTCTCTACCAAATTTTTCCTTAATTCAGTTTATTTCATTATTAATTTTAGCTTCCTATTCTGGCTCATCTACTGCCTAGCTGTGAGATTTCAATGATACATGATTCCCCTGTTTCTTACTCCATACGTGTGGTGATATGTGAATGTGCGTCTTCCTCTGCCACCTCACCCCCACCCCTCCCCTTTTCAATCAGGTGCACCCCCCCACACACACTTTGTCCAGGTGGCACCCCTGGCTTCTGCTCTGCCCCTTCACTCACCTTCTCCACGTTTTCTCTTTGGTTGAACTTATAAATGAAAAACCAATAAATCACTCTTCCAGTATCACAAAACATCTTCAGTACGGCATTCTGGAGGCCCTCCGAGCCCTCTGGAATTTATCCAGCTGGGCTGCAGGAAGCCTCATCCTAGCTTTTCTTTTCCTTCCACAAACCCTTGGGGTGCATCCCTTACTCTCCCCACATCATCCTCTTTGTTTACATTCCACTTATTTACCTGGAGTCATCGTCCAGAAATTTCTCAGATGGGGGATTTGGAAGGTGAAAATTTGAGTCTTTGAAAGGAAAATCATCATCAACAACAAAAAATAAAAATAAAAAAGACATAGAAGCATGGAACAGACTGACAAACTTCAAAGGGAAGACAGAGGAGGGTGGGTGGGAAGAGATCAACCAATGAACTTGTATGCATATATGCGTAACCCATGGACACAGACAATAGGGTGTTGAAGGCCTGGGGCGGGGCAGGCTAGAAGAGGTCAATGAGGGGAAAGGGGACATATGTCATACTTTCAACAATAAATATTAAAAAATAAAATAAAAATTTTTATTTTATCATCACCTTTGATTGTTAATTTGGTCGAATATAATATTTTGGTTATAAAATTCATTTCTCCCCAATCTTTGGAAGACCTTGTTTCACTGTCCCCTAGAGTCTATTTGTGATCATCAAAGCTATTTAAATCTTAGTTTTTGGCAAATTTCCCCCCTTTGTTACATTATAGAATCTTTATCATAGGAGTTGTGAAATTTACAAGTAAAGAGAGGTGGACTTGGGGCAGATTGCATTTACACACCCAAAGAATAAGGATTCAAAGAAATATCAACTGAGGCAGACTGCCCTCTTTCATTTTACACCACCACTTAAATTGGGAGGTCTGTTTAATGACATAAAACTATGAAGACCAAATTTCAGACGCATAAAGAAAGCATCAGAATGATCACATTGCAGTTCAAAGTATCCAGACAGGTTTGAATACATTGAGTTATCACCAACAAGGGCCAGTGTGAGAAGAAACAGAAATTTGCAAAGCAATTACATCTATAATTTCAATTTCTTTCAATATCCCACCCAAACCCATCTCTAATCCATAACCTCTCGTTCTAACGCCTATGACAATATTCAAGCATGGGGGGGGGAGTATCCTCCCCTCCTTTGCTCCACAGATTTTCTCTTTGGTATTTTTTCTCTCCTTCATTGTTAACAGATTTTGAGCCCCGGTTCTCCTCTTGTCCTTCCTTCCACCCATGTACTTCTTGTGGATGAAGAGTGAGCACAATCCACGCCTTCCCCAAGCTCAGAGTTTAGCAGGGGACGTAAGCAGGAGACCCACCGTGTGATTGAGAAGTCTAAGGTACCGGGAGGATATATACCAGGGCCACCTACTGTATGTGTGGTGGGGTGTGGGCTAGTCTGCTGCTTTGAGTCTGTGATTTTGAATGGAGACTGGACCGGCAAGTTGGGTTCACTTATCTTCTCAGACATTCTCCCTGAAGCATTTCCTCCTGTTTAATTTTTGGGGCATCAAAGTTAACATTTCACTATGAAAAATCCAAATTCTCAGAAAAGACTATCTTGGTGTCAGAAAACCCAGGAACTAGTTCAAGGGCTCTCTCAGGAAATTGTGGTGAATTCTGAAATAAAGGTAGCGCAAGGTGATGAACATTTATCCCCTGAAAGCTATCTAGTCCCACACCCACCTCCCAGAATCCTATTCTACGGGAGAGATAACTGAGGCTTCAAGTAATCAAGTAGGTCACGTCACAGTGTGCTTGTCAGTTCCTTTTTCACCACAGCTCCTTCATCTACGTTCTGAGAGTTGTTTAAACATGTCTCACTGCATGCTTGTTTCCACTCCAGGGGTGACTGGACTGAGTTAAGTAGATTCAGTACCTGCCATCCCCAAGCTTACAGGCAAGTATGTAGATAAAACAGAGCTGGCGTGGCTCAGTGGTTGAGTGTCAACCTTTGAACCAGGAGGTCAAGGCTCCATTCCTAGTCAGGGCACATACCTGGGTTGTGGGTTCGATCCCCAGGATGGGGCGTGCCTATGGCAGCCTATAAATGATTCTCTCTCATCATTGATGTTTCTCTCTCTCTCGCCCTCTCCCTTCCTCTTTTCGATCAATAAAAATATATTTACCCCCCCAAAAACAAAACAAAACAAACAACCCAGCCCAGTTACAGTGAATGCCAATACTAAGGAGTACCTACTTTTTAGGAGTTTGTGATAATTACATGAGATTACCTATGGCACATGGTAAGCATTGCAATAATAATGACTATTATTATTATTAGTGGTAGCAATTTTGGTATTTTTCTCATATAAGAGATGTTCTAAGTGATGTGGAGAAACAAGGAAGGAAGAAATTGCATTGAGCTAAAATGATCAGCTATGTTGTGAATGAAACAGATGAACAAGGCCTCTCCCTGCACAAAGGCTGATGCTCTAACGAAATACCCTGCTCGGAAGAACAGGGAGCTAGAATCTTTGAAAAGAGCAAACATAGCACCTGGCATTTAGAAAAATCCATGACTTGGAAGTGTACAACCTCCATGGATAATAAGAAAGTGGTTAAGTCAATGATGGCACAGTTCTCCAGGGGAATAGTATGCAGCCTTTAAAGACTATTTTAATTTAAAAAAGGTAATAAGGGCAGATGAATAAAAACAATGGAATGAAAATTGTGTATGCAAGAAGATTGCAACAATGAACAAAAATAACTAAAGACAAAGAAGTTGGAAATAGATATATTAAAATATGGTCTCCTTTGAAATGTGACACCAGAAGATGTTGTTTTATTTCATTCTTTCTATTTTGTATGTATTTTCTAATTTTACTTAATGAGCACATATATGCTTTATGATGAGAAAAATAAGAATATCACTTCAAATATTATTAACAGTGTGGAGCCTGATTAAACTAAATATATCATTGCACAGTGGACTCCCTTACCAGATGAGGTGTCACTTTATATTGATTTGGGGTGTCCCATCCAATTCAACTTACATCCTCCTGGACCCTCACCAGGCTACGTCTCACATGGAGGCACCTGAGGAACACCTGTTGAGTGAAGACTGTGAGTGAATGACTGAGGGGGGTAAAGAAGGAACAAGCACTGTACAAGTGGTTGAAAGCACGCCTCTGCCTCTGCCTACGTGGGTGGCAGAGTGCCTGGCACAGCAATCGCTGGAGGTTACAAAGAGATGCTGTTTACATAGTTTTGCTTAAAAATCCTGGAATGACAGCCTCTGGAAATTCCCTATCCCTCCGCCGTGCATGAGACTAGATCGTCCTGCACTTTAAACAATTTTTTTTTTTAGCACCAACTATGAACCAGACCCTGTGCAGGATGCTGCAGGAGTTTAACAACCTGGATCGGCCACTTTCTTGGGTAAGGTGTCTCTCATTATTGTTGTTGCTATTTCCGGTCTCGCTGTATCTTGTGCTCTGACTTAAAGCTACACCAATTCTTCTGGGAGGCAGATTGAGAAGAAAACCTCATTACATGAATAAATCACCTCGGTAAGAAATAGCAGTGTAGTAACACAATAGTGGTGGTGTGAGGAGGAGACAGGGGTCCTGCAGTTGGGGAACCACCATAATGTGTAGAGAGTTCCTCTTGTAATGAGCGGAGACTGGAGGAAGTCGCTGGTTCCCTGTCTGGGTGTATCCCTAGTGATTTACATAGAAGCAATTCTCTTATTTTTTTAAAAATTGATTTCAGAGAGGAAGAGAGAGAGAGAGATAGAAACATCAATGATGAGAGAGAATCATTGATCGGCTGCCTCCTGCACGCCCCACACTGGGGATCAAGCCCACAACCCAGGCATGTGCCCTTGACCGGAATCAAACCCGGGACCCTTCAGTCCACAGGCCCATGCTCTATCCACTGACCCAAACCAGCGAGGGCCTAGAAGCAATTCTTGACTGTGCAAGGGGGAGCTCAAGTTCAGACATTTAGAATCCACAGAGTTACACATGATTCTTGTGTGAAGCCTAGGAGAACAGGCTGGAGGAGAGGAACCATGAGTGCAGAGTGAGGGGGGGCGGGACGGGGCGGGGATCCTGGCCAAAGAGCGATCCCCGTGTGCCCTGCTCACACACGGGAGCTGATGCTCTTGGCTTGGAAGAGTCACCCAGAGTGAGATGTCCTGGGTTTGGAGATCTTTTTGTTTTTTTTCTCACAAAGCAATGGAAGTACCTGGAGGTGCATGCCAAACAGCTAACAAGGGGGGTTCTGAAGCAGGAAAGACTGATGGAAGCTGGATGTAGGGCTGAGGGTCTTGTCTGTATGTAGAGAGTGAATGAAGCCGTGGGCTGGGATGAGCTGGTCCAGAAGATGTGAGGAGAGTGAGATGCAGGCCCTGTTACTGGATCGAGGGTCTGGGGCCCGAGGCTGGAGCTGAGCGCAGGGGATGTCAGCTACACCTGCGTGGCTCCACGTGAATTAGGTCAGAGGGGGGTGGGGGCACCTAGGGGCCACACCACAGACAGGGTTACAAGAGAGAGTGCGTTCCAGATGTCAACAGTCTATTGTCGGCAATTAGGAGGTTGCCTTTTTCTCTCTCCCAGGACCCCTCACACAAACTGTCTGAACCACAACAGTGGAGTCTGAGCGTATCAAGTAAGAAGAGCACAGAGGGACACCACGGAATAACTGTGGTTAGTGGCTTGTGGGGCTGCGGAGGGTATGTATATGTGGGGGGTGGGGGGAGGGGGGTTGCCCGAGAGAGAAACTTGCTTCTAATCAATGTGCTAATCTAGGACAGAAGGTCTCCTTTCTCTCTCGCCCTCATTTAATTTCCCGGGGTTCAGTCCTCGCCTCCCCCACTCTGCCCCCTCCCCATACCAGCTGAATGAAAATGTGGTCCAGTTTTTTTTTTTAATATAGATACATTAAAAAACAGACACCGATCTTCAAAGAAAGCCTGCAATTTCGCTGGCGACGGGATGTTTATAGCCACGATTTGTTTGGTTCTGATAAAAAGGCACATGCCCTCTGATTCCATTTGATTTTGTTTCCCAGGCCAGGCTTGCTTCACGCATGGGCCTGCAGTCTTTTGGGGCAATGAGGAAGGAAGGCGAGAGAGAGAGAAAGAGAGAGAGAGAGAGAGAGAGAGAGAGAGCGAGAGAGAGATCCGGAGAGCTGTAAGTACGCACACACGCATATGTGTGTGTGTGTGTGTGTGTGTGTGTGTGTGTGTGTGTGTTTGTTCTGGCTACAAAGCCACGCTGCTCAGGGGCCAGGATGACTGGTGAGGGAGACATTCCAGGTACTCCCTTGTGTCCTATCAAGAGAAACACCGCTCTTTGCAGGTCCAGCGAAAGCTGGGATATAACCTCCCCGATTCTTCTCAGGAGCTTGTGTGATGGAGGTAGGCGAGCCTCAAAGGCAGAAAGACGTGGGTTTAAATGTCAGCTTAGTCACTTTCCTGCTGTACGGCCTGGAACAGAGCTCTCTCTGAATCGGTTTCCCCTCTAGCACCGGGACATCTCCCCTGCAGGACTGCTAGGATGGGGTGGGGGGAGGAGAGAGGGGATATCAGCTAGGCCAGGGAGGCAGAGGGGCAGGGGAAGGCCCAGAAAGTGGGGGTTTGTGGGAGGGGCCAGGGAGGAGGGCAGCAGCACCCACACAGCATGAGACAGCAGCATTGCTTGAGGGAAAAGGAGAAGTTTGGGGTGACTGGGTGTGCAATACAAGGATAGAGCAGTAGGAAAGGAGGCGGGCAGATCAAGCCACTTGGAGGAATCTGAACTTTTCTCTGCAGGCGGTGGGAGGGTCTTGGGGAGTCTAAGTAGAGGAATGTGTGGGATTCGAGTGTGCTCTAGAAAACTGACCATTTGCAGCGTGGCCAGGTGAGAGGAAGGAGGAAAGGACTCCGGGGAGTTAAAGCACAGAGATGTTCCTTAGTCCTCCCCAAGTGTTCATGCTGCTGGTGCTCCAGCGAGGGCCCGCCTTCAGGTGATTGAGTGACAGCTCTGCCTTCCAGTGGTTGAGTGACAGCTCTGCTGTGCAGGACTGTGAAACCAGGAATGGGTGCCTCAGTGGCCCTGTCTGTAAGATGGGGATGGTAATGCGCATGCCTCACATGGATATCCTGAGGCCTAAATGAATTTTAAATACACAGCACATTGAGGAAGCACTTAAAAGTGTGTACATATCATGTCTTTGCTAAATATTACGACTAGAGAAAATTTCCAATCACCACTCCAACTAAGCATGTGTCTATATCATTCCACTTAATCTTTGCGTTTACCCTGCAAGACGGTTACTGTTTTTCTTCATTTCTTTTTTCTTTATGAAAATGAAAGCTCAGAGAAATTGAGCAATTAGCTGCTATGTGGAAGAGCTGGAGTATAACCCAGGATCAGCTTCCACAACCAGCACTTAGGCTTTCCCTCCTGAACAAGAGAGGCCAGGGATGGGCACGTTGGGAGGATAGACAAAGTCCATGGGGATGCTGCTTATGAAAAGCCTGGCTTTGGAACTTCTTAAAGACCTCCCCCTCCTCCACCCCATCCGTGTAGGATGTGTGTGTGTGTGGGGGGGGGAGGAGTGGGGGTCATTTACCAGGGGGCTCTGGCCAGAGCTAAGTCCTCCTGGCGCTGGGGAACTTTAAATGAAGCTTTGCTTTTGGACCATCCATCC
The DNA here is from genome assembly GCF_000147115.1 of Myotis lucifugus. Classification (NCBI taxonomy): domain Eukaryota; kingdom Metazoa; phylum Chordata; class Mammalia; order Chiroptera; family Vespertilionidae; genus Myotis; species Myotis lucifugus. The sequence goes on along the minus strand of NW_005871276.1, from coordinate 1,093,726 downwards.
ACCAAAAGAGCAGATTTCGACATTTTTGCTCTTGGCAAAGGTCTCCGTCTTCTCTTCCTCCCTCCCCTCAGCTATATTTGGTGAGAACTTAAATCCGATAAAGAGGAGCTCTATTTAAACCCAGCCAGGCTCTATTTCAAAAGATTTGTGCGATTTTATCTGAAAAGTAAATTTGTAATTATAATGTAAAGTTCCTCCACAAGTAAGGCCCTGGCACCGAGTTCCTGTGCCCAGTGAAGAGACTATAGACTGATGGAACCCTGGGGCTGGAAGAGGCTGGAGCCCAAGCACCCGCAGGCCTGAAGGCCCTGCCCATCCCCTGGGCCACCACTTGACCACTTCCAACACGTAGAGCTTTCTACGCTCAGGACTCTTTCCTCTCCCCCACTCTGCTGTCGGAAGGTTGTTGATAAATGTCATTCTCCAGTCTCCCACTGAACCTTATTGGCCCCCAGAGTGCTGCTCTGTCCTTCTGTACCGGGAGCTCTTCTGAAACTGTAGACATCACCTTGTGTTCTAGAGTCTCTCCTTCCTCCGGCTGACATTCTGGGCTTGTGGAGTCATCCCCTGAAAGGGCACGATTTCCATATCCCTTTGGGTAAAGCTGTGCTCCACAGCCAAGCCAGGTCCCTGCAGATGGCACTTCTACGATGAAATTGTGAACCGGATTTTGGTATCAGATGGTTTCCACTATACTCAATGTTCTCCGTGAACTGGTGGGGAGGATGTCGGGGGAGCTGCTGCATTACTGACATAAGTGATCCTCTAAAAGGTAGCCATTGTTTCAAACTCCTTCTCCCACAGAGCTGGATAGAGCAGAGCCCTGCCCTGGCTCCCAGCGCACTTTACAGGACTGTCCCCTGCCCCTGTCTCCCAGCCACACTGGCCTTTGCTTTGTTCCTTGAACTTGGCAAGCTTATCCCTTAGGGTCTTAGCAAGTACTGTTCCCTCCCCTAGAGGACTCTTACCCCATACCTGTGCAAGGCGGGCTCCTACTGTTCTTCAGGGATCAGCTCTTTTCTTGACCTTTCTCTCTCCTGTGCTCCCTCCTGCCCCTTCACTGTCCAGCCCACCATCTCATTTCATTTTTTCATAGCCCTTATCAAGATGAAAGCTGCCTTATTTAGTCACTTGTTTTCTCATTTAGTCCACTTTCCCAGAAGATCCTACAGGATCCATGAGTGGAGGTGACAGGCTTGTCTTGTTGACATTTGTGTCCTGTTCACTAGAATTGTGTCTGGCATGTGTCGTCATCCTATGGGGATATTGGCTGAATGAATGCTCCTATGAGTGAATGAATGGGCTGAGTGTGCGGAGGACTCAGAATAAGTATGTGGAGTGATGGCATTGTAGAAATTGTAAGAGACTTGAGAGATTGACTCTGATCCTCAATGCTTACCCTAAAGATAATGGGTTTTTGACCTGGGAGGGCAGCTGATGTACCCAGAATC
>NW_005871276.1:1087346-1091364 GCF_000147115.1 Myotis lucifugus | reverse complement strand
GATCTTGACAAGTCTGGAGGCCCAGCGGGCCAGGGCTGCCCAGGTTGGCCATCGCTGGAGCTTGCGGCTACCCTGTCCGGCAGTGGGAGTTTGCTAGGGCTGCTGCAACACAGGGCCAGGCTGGGTGGGGAGAAATTCGTCCTCTCCCTGGTTCTGGAGGCTGGACGTCTGAGGTCGCGTTGCGGGCAGGGTGGGTTCCTCCTGAGGCTGAGGGAGCCTGTCCCGGCCCCGCCCTGAGTTGCTGGGGGGTGTAGACAGCTTCTGTGTTCCAGCATGTGTAGGCGCATCACCCTGACCTCTACCCTTGTCTACATATGTTCTTGAGTGTTTGTTTCTGAGTCAAATTCCCCTTTTTCTTAAGACACAGTCTTGTTGGATTAGGGACAGCTCTGCCGACCTTATCTTGAATGACATTGGCAATGACTCTTTCCCAATAAGTCAGATTCTGAGGTCCTGGGGGCTAGGATTTCAACAGAGGAATTAAAAAAATGTATTTTTATTGATTTCAGAGGGGAAGGGAAAAGGAGAGAGAGGTTAGAAACATCAATGATGAGAGAGAATCATGGATCGGCTGCCTCCTGCACGCCCCACACTGGGGTTCAAACCTGCAACCTGGGCATGTGCCCTGACCAGGACTCAAACCATGACCTCCTGATTCATAGGTCGATGCTCAACCACTGAGCCACACCGGCTGGACAGGAATTTTTAGAGACACAATCTAACCCATGACACTAGTTTATATCACCTCTACCAGCGGGGTCCCTGTACCCCTCTGTGAAGTCCACCTGTGACATTTCAGCGGGCAGTCACCGACTCTTGATTAAATGCCTTCTCTCTCTCAGTGAGGATCTGCGGCCCAGGCTGCCGGTGTGAAGGGGGTGATGGGTGAAAATTCACGTGAGGTGGCTCTCCCAAGGTGACACGGATGGTGACAGGCAGAGAGAGGATGTGGCCTTTCTCTCTTCTAGTCCATTCATCCCAGCGTCTCCCCCTCACAGAGCCGTGGGAAATGCTGCTGTTTTAAGCTTGGTGCCTTGCAGAGGGTGAGGAGTCAAGAAGCCCAGAGGAAGCGTTGGTTAGGTGAGGGGCAGGTGACAAGTTGGGGCTGTGACAGGTGAAGCCCACATGACACCCTAAGAGAAATACCCAGGAGGCAGTGGGACATGTGGGTTTGGTGTGATGGAGTCTGCCCCCCAACCAGTGCAATGGGAACCTTCTCACACTTGGTGAGGCGCTTGTCTGCATGGGCGTTGGTTAGAGACCCAGGCGCATTTGTAACTGTCCCCCTAATGTACGCTGATAATTAGGACCCATGACACTAAGTCACGGAATAAAGATTTTGAGCTCAAACTCAGTTTCTTCGCGTTTCCTTGTAGATGAAAAATGTTTCCTTGTGTGTTACTCTTATGAGCAGCAAGTCCGTGTGTTTTTTTAACCTACCACAATGCCAGTTAAATTATGTTTTGATAATTCTCTCAATGTGTCAGCTGCCAACAGCACTTTAAATAATAAGAATTCGATCCCTCCTAAATAAGGCCATGATTTCATTAAAAAGTGCTGGAGGCCTCAGGTTCAGGGGCTAAAGAATTGAAGCACAGGCTTGCTGCGAGGTTTACACAATCCTGCAAACCCGAGCACAAACTTCCTCCGCTTCACTGGGGACCTGCCATCCCCCCCCCCATCTCCCCCACTCCTGCCCCGAAATCCCAGTGAGGGAAGGACAAAGGCTCTTAGGAGATTGTTAGGAACACGGACATGACTCTCTCCTGTTTGGGAATCCCCAGACTCCTTGTGACCAGGTGGGAATGACTGTCTTCACTTACAGAAGAGGAAACGGAGGCTCAGAGAAAAGACTTATCTGAGATTCTGCAAAGAGTGAGCGCGGAGTGAGGCGCAGCCTCGGTAGCTGCTTTCTGGCGGGAGTGCCCACGGCGTGTCACAGTCTGGAGACAAGGAGAGGACAGAGTCGGGTGCCATGGCGATAAGATGCCAAAGTGTCATACTTTCTTGGACACAAACTTGCATTTGTGAATGGTTTGACTTTTCAGAGCTGAAGTGCTGAGGATCACATAAAGGCATAGGTATGAGGTACAAGGAAATAATGACTATTTGAGAATGATCGCTGTGTCCCAGGCTGTCCACAATCTTGGCTAGATTAACATTATATGCTAATATCCTACAGCCCCACTATCATCAACATCATCATCATCATCATCCATTTTAATATTGAGGACGTAGAACCTCCCTTCACCCCAAATATGTGTCTCTGTATGGGTACATATTGTTATGTCCATATGGAGATGTCAAATGCCCCTTTTCTCTTCCCACTACACATAGACTTTTAAAAAATGTGAAATCTGCCCTCGCTGGGTAACTCAGTTGGTTAGCGCATCATCCTGATATACAAGCATTGTGGGTTCCATCCCCAGCCAGGGCACATACAAGAAGCAACCAATGCATGCATAAATTAGTGGAACAACATACAGGTGTTTCTCTCTCTCTCTCTCTCTCTCTCTCTCTCTCTCTCTCCCCATCAATTTAAAAAATTAAAAATCCAATGAACAAAATAAACAACAAACAAAATAGACTCACAGATGGAGAACAGACTGACAGCTGTTAGAAGGGAAGAGGTTTCAGGGGCTGAGTAAACTAGGTGAAGGCATTGAGCAAAAAACAAAGACAACTCCTAGACACAGACCACAGTATGGTGATTACAGGAGGAAAAGAGGGTGGGGGAGATAGGAAAGGGTAAATGGGGATAGAAAGAGACTTGAGTTTGGGTGGTGTACACACAATTCAATATACAGATGAGGTATGATAAACTGTACACTTGAACCATATATAATTTTATTAACAAACGAGAGGCCCATTGCATGAAGAGATTCATGCAACAGGCCTTCCTTCCCCTGGCTGCTGGCACCGGTTTTCCTCCAGCACCCAGGAAGCAGGCCTTCACTCCGGCCACAGTGGAGAAGCCAAGCCTCTTCAGTCTTCAGTCGTCTTCAGTCTTCGATCCGTGCCTGCATATGCAAATTAACTGCCATCTTTGTTGGGTTAATTTGCATACTCATCCTGATTGGCTGGTGGGCATAGCGAGTGACACCAATTTGCATGTTTCTCTTTTATTAGTGTAGATGTCACCCAGTAAAGTCAATAAAATTAAAAAAATAAAATATAATAATTATTAAACACTCATTAAAAAAAGTTTGAGAAAGGCAAAAGATTCAAGTTACCTGGAGCAAGGGCTAAATCTAAGGGAAACTGGCACTGAGTTAATGAAATGCTCTTCAGAATGTCCTCCCTGACTCTGAGTTAGAGGACTCATCTCAATGGCTGAGAAATAAGTCAAGCAAACTGATGTTACAAAAAGAGTGACAACAAAGTACTTTTACTCGACACCTAACATTCACAAATAGAAAGGTTCTGCTCTCTGTCATTTTGATTTCTTTTTAAATGTAACATTCTGGGGAGAATCAACACCTGGCTTATCCCTCAGTGACCCCACGTCCCCTCCCCCACACCCTAACGTCTCCAGGAATTTAGATTAGCCTTCTTCTCACCCCGATTTTATCCTTTTACTAGAGGCATGGTGCATGGATTCTTGCACCGGTGGGGTCCCTCGGTGTGGCCTGCAGGGATCGGGCTAAAACCAGCAGTCCAATGCTGCCTGCTGCTCCTGCCTGCTGTTCCTGCTCATCCCGACCCCACTGCACCTGTCGCCACTGCCAATGCTCGGTAGGCTCACTGCCACTCTGCTGTGGTCTCCAGGCTGAGGTGGCCAGCTGCGAACCCTGCATCTGGCTCCTATGGGTCAGCTGAGCAGCGCTCCTGCTGTGGGAGAACACTGACCACCAAGGGGCAGCTCCTGCATTGACCATCTGCCCTGTGATGGTCAGTGTGCATCATAGTGACTAATTGGCCAGTCATTCGGTCAGTCGGTCGCTTAAGTTTTATATATATAGATTCCCCATATCTTTGTCTATAACAATTTGTATGATGTTTGTACAATTGCAACTTA
>NW_005871276.1:1047111-1087246 GCF_000147115.1 Myotis lucifugus | reverse complement strand
TATATATAAAGTTGATTTCAGAGAGGAAGGGAGAGGGAGAGAGAGAGAAACATCAATGACGAGAGAGAATTATTGATTGGCTGCCTCCTGCACACCCCCAACTGGGGATCAAGTACACAACCTGGGCATGTACCCTTGATTGGAATTGAACCTGGGACCCTTCAGTCTGCAGGCCAATGCTCTATCCACTGAGCCAAACCAGTTAGGGCTGCAATTATAGTACTTTTTTAAAAAGTTTTCTAAAAATCCATTTTGCAGTATATCAAACATATAAAAAGAACACAATAATATAGTAGATACAGGTATTAACATAATCCAGATTTGACACATGTGAATATTTTATTTCCCTCATGTTTTTTTGAAATATATAAAATACAAAGATTTTGCTAATGGAACCTCCATTATTCACACTTCCTTTCCTTCCCTGAGAAAATCTTTTCTAGTACTCTGTGTCATTTTTCTCTATTTTCTGCTTTTATGATGTGAAATTATCCCTAAGCTATATAGAATATTGTGCTGTTTTCTTTTTTGTTTGTTTTTTATGTTATATACCTGGCATTTCCATCCTCATCTATAGCTGCATCCCCATCTCTATCTCCACTTACATTTCCACTGTAACTCTAGCTCCAGCTCCATCATATCGATCTCTTTTCCTGTTTTGCTCCAATAAATATTTTTAAAATATATTTTTTATTGATTTCAGAGAGGAAGGGAGAGGGAGAAAGAGATAGAAACATCAATGATGAGAATCATTGATCAGTTGCCTCCTGCACACCCCTACTGGAGATCGAGCCTGCAACACATGTGCCCTGACCAAGAATCGAACTATGACCTCCTGGTTCATAGTTTGATGCTCAACCACTGAGCCACACCAGCTGGGGTATTCCAATAAATTTTTGAAAATGGACCATTTCTTTTTTTTGCAAAGTTGTCCAGGTATGAATTTATTTCCAATCTTGTTCAATATTCAATGTTCTCTCTCAAACTGAAGAATCATCTCATATTAATTTTGGGTTATGTTCTCATCTATCACATTTTTGAGAATTTTTAAAATTCTCTCCCTCCACAAATTCTCTCAAACAAATGTTGGACATTCTGGTTCAGCAGTCCACAGGCTTACTCTTTCTTTCATGATTTCCATCTCTTTTCTGCCTTTGCCCTCACAGCCCCAGCTTCATCAGGAAGGTCATCTGGAAGGTTGTTCTGATGTTTGGCCATTCGGTCAATTTGCATATTACACTTTTATTATTAGAGATGATTCTATTTTTTTCCTTTATCTCTGTTTTAAACTCTAAGTGAATCCTCTACTTTCAACCAAACACACTGCAGTACAGGTGAGAATCTAGTTTCCTCCTTTCCATATTTGTAACTCATAACAGTGAGAAATCTGTATCCCATTATCCTTAATATATTTACTCATTTAGCCTACTCTAGAATACACAGAAAGTAATTTTGGAATTGCTAAACCATCCACTGTGAAAAGCAGACCTAACTAAAGTTCAAAATTTATGTACAACTTTTTACATCCAGCTGATATACTTTGAAACAGACAAGTCTTAAAAGCACAGTTGGAAACATTTTGACAAATGAATGCCTCCCTGTAAAACATACCTCTACGAAGACACAGAAAATTTCCACTTTCCCAGAAAGGTCCTGTATTTTTCCCTCTTTAGTTTCCCCTCGGGGGTCACTATTCTGATTTTTCACCACGAGTTGGTGTCAGAGCAGCAAGAGCACAGCTGCTCTGAGTCCGGATGTTCTTCTGAGTTCTGCTCGACTACACTGAAGGTCTGGGCAGGTTCCTTCTTGAACTCTGCTCGCTACACTAACTGTTGGGTCTGAGCCCCTCTGCCAGGGTCTGGACCTTCTTGGACGCCGGGTTTTAGACAGAGAAGCCATGAGATGTGTGGGTGTATAAGAATGAGTCTTTATTGTAGAAGCCAGTGGCCATAGAGCCATCAGACAAAACAGTTCTTCACAGCAAAGTTCTATACAGGCAGCCACACACTGGCTGGTGAACAAGTTCATCTTTCCCACCAAAGCAGCATTAGCCTCTGTACCCACAGGCATTATCTGAGCAGCTGCACGCTGCCCTAGGCTCACTGCCTCACATAGTAACGGCACGTGGGCTCCTGCCCTAGTAGCTTCTCCAACTCTCCAGCTTTCCTGCACACACAGTAGCTACATCCTCTGCACCTCCCCTTTCTCCCCAGCACACTGGCTGGCTAACATGTATTATATGTTTAGATAAAGAGGCTTCGTTGCAAGTAGTGACCTTGTTGTGCACCTGCACATAGTCCTTGGACATTCTGATTAAGATTCCCATGTTCAGAGGGGCCTCTGCATCTGGCATCCTATCAACAAGTCCTTCACACTCTGAGTTGCCTTGACTATCCAGCAGCTCTGGCATGGTTCCCACAGTTCATTTTGCCTGTCCTGGAATTTTATATAAATTAAATCACACTGTGTGTTCTGTTTCTGTTGCTAGCTTCTTTCACTCAGCATACTATCTGTGAGATTCACTGATGATGTTAAATGTATCAGTAACTCACTCGATGTTGTTGCTGAGTAATATTTTATTACTTACTAGTGGCACAGTGCACGGATTTGTGCACCAGTGGGGTCCCTTGGACTGGTCTGTGGGGATCAGGCCAAAACCGGCTCTCCAACATCCCCTGAGGGGTCCCAGATTGAGAGAGGGTGCAGGCCAGGTAAAGGGACCCCACCAGTGCATGATCGGGGCCAGGGAGGGACCACGGGAGGGCTCCAGGGTGTGTCTGGCCCATCTCACCGAGTCTCGATCAGCCGGACCCCAGCAGCAAGCTAACCTACCAGTCAGAGCATCTGCCACCTGGTGGTCAGTGCACATCATAGCCACTGGTCAAAAGGTCAAATGGTCAGACACTTAGCATATTAGGCTTTTATTATATAGGATTATTTTCTTATCCATTTCCTGGTAAAGGATATTTGATAGGTTTCAGTTTTCAGCTATTATGAATAAAATTGTTATGGACATTTTTGTACAAAATTGTTAGAAGTTGTGCATCTTTATTCCTACCAGGCAAATATCTAAGATTAGAAATATGAGTTCAAAAGGTAGGCTATAAGTAAATTAAAAATGTAAACTACTAAAGTTTTCCAAAGAGGTTATGTCATATATCAATATAAGAGATATGTGTTTGATTATCACAACACTTGGCTTTAATAATCCTTCTAAATACATATATATACACACACACACATATATATATATACATATACATATACATACATATAATATACATATACATACATATACATACATATACATACATATACATACATATATATATATTTTTTGATGTAGAGAGGAAGGAGAGGGAGAGAGAGAGACAGATACATCAATGATGAGAAATAATCACTGATAAGCTGCCTCCTGCATATCCCACAGTAAGGATTGAGCCCACAACCCGGGCATATGGCTTGACCAGGAATCGAGCCATGACCTCCTGGTTCATAGGTCAATGCTCAACCACTGAGCCACACCAGCTGGCAATAGTCCTTCTAATTTCAGCCTTTCTCTGTGTGGTGACTTATTACTGTGGTTTTTATTGCATTTCCCTGATGGCTGAGGATACAGAGAACTTTTCAGGGGCTGTTGTCAAACTTCACATCCTCCTTTGTGAAATGTTGGCTTAAGTCTTTTGCTCATTTTTAAAATTAGCTGTTTTCTTTTTATTGTTGAGTTGTAAGAATTTACATTCTGAATAAAAATCCTCTCTCAGATAAGTGTTTCTGCCAACTATCTTTTTAAAATTTATTTTTATTGTTTAAAATATTAAAGATATCCCTTTTGTTTTTTTCCCCATTGACCCCATTCACCCTGCACCCGCCCCTCCCAGGCCTTCTCCACACTATTGGCTGTGTCCATGGGTTATGCATATATGCATGTTAGTTCCCCGGTTAATCTCTCCAAACTTCTCATTCATTTTCTTAGATGTATCTCTGGATAAGATTAATTTTTTAGCTCTAACTGGTTTGGCTCAGTGGATAGATTGTCGACCTGCAGACTGAAAGGTCCCAGGTTTGATTCCAGTCAAGGGCATGTACCTTGGTTGTGGGCACATCCCCAGTAGGGGGTGTGCAGGAGGCAGTTGATCAATGTTTTTCTCTCATTGATGTTTCTAACTCTCTGTCCCTCTCCCTTCCTCTCTAAAAAAAAATCAATAAAATATATTAAAAAAAGAATATTTTAAAAAAATTTTTTACTAAAGTCTAAATTATGATTATTTGTTTTTGTGATAATTGAATCTGTGTTCTGTCCAAGAAAACTCTGGCTACTCTCAGGTAATGAAGATATTCCCTTATGTTTTCACATCTGAAAGTTTTATAGTTGTAGCTTTTACCTTAAATAAAAATTAATTCTTTTGTATAGTGTCAGGTAAGGGTTGAGACTCATTTTGTTCCCACATCAATGTCTCATTTGTTGAAAAGACTTCACATTCCTCATTTAGTCCCATTGACATTTTTGTTGAAGATCTAATAGCCAAATAAATGTGTGTCTCTTCCCAATTCCTTATTCTGCTTCACTAATTTGCTTGTCTGTCCTTATGTCAACACCACAGTCTTGTTGACTGTGGCCGTGTGGTAACACTTGAAGTCTGGTGGGCAAGTCCCCAGCTTTGTTCTATAAGTCGGTTGCTTTGGGCATTTCAGGTTCATAGCATATCCATATACTAATATTAGAGGCCCGATGCACGAAATTTGTGCCAGGGGCTCGGCCCTTGCAGCCCCGGCTGCCTTGGCCCTCGCAGCCTGGCTGCCTCACGGCCCCACAGCCCTGTGGCCCCACGGCCCTGCCCACTGGTTGTTCCGGAAGGTTGTTCTGCCATCCAATCTAACTAGCATATTAGCTCTTTATTATATAGGATGCTTGCCGATTTCTCTCTCTCAAGCCAGTTAAAATCGTGATAAGGAAACTGTTGAATTTATGGTGAATCCATGGGTCCATTTGGGCAGAATTGATATTTTAACAATATTGAAATGTGGATACATAAATATGGTGTAATCTATTTAATTTTTCCAAATTTCTCTCTGTGATTATTATAGTTTTTGTTGTAGAAATCTTGTCATTTTAAATTTATTACCACGTATTTTATGTTATCTTAAGTAACATTAAAAAATCTGTTCTCTAGAATATGTTATATTGTATATTGACTTTGTATTCTGAGTCTCTAGTTTCTTAGTGTTTTTTTTTATTTGTTTATTAAATTACTAAGTATTTTCTAACTTAACAGTCTAGTTGTCTGGGAAAAGAGACAATGTTACTTTTTGCTTCACAATATTTGTGTGTTTTATTTAGTTTTCTTGCCTTCTGTATCAGATGAGGACCATCTTTGCCTCATTTCTAATGTTAGGGAAAATAATTCAGTGATTCTTCATTTAGGATTAATTTAGTTGTAGGTTTTTAATACAATTCCTTTATCTGATTCTATTCTATTCTTATTTTGTTTCATTCTATTCTTATTTTGGTGAGAGTTTTTATCATGAATAGATGTTCAATGTTGTAATATGCATGTCTTTCTATCTATGGTTAATTTTCAAATATTAGACTTTTTACTCCTGGGATAAACCTCATTTGGTCAGTATGTTTATAATTTTTTTTTTTTTACATTTGCCTGGATTAAATCTTCTCATCTTTTGTTAATGATTTAAATATTTATACTAATAATAAATACTGGTTTATGGTTTACTTGTAACATTGTTGTCAAGTTTAGAGTTTTAATGACTCATGAAACAATTTGGAAAATATTCATATTCGTATTTTTAATTGTGTCTTATGTCATTTTTGGTAAAGACACTGTGCATTTATTCTAAATTGATCATAATATTTCTTAATATTATTTTAAAGGCTGTAGGATCACTCATAATATCCCCCTAACTCACTTTTCATATTGATGTTTTGTTTTTATTCTTCTTTTTATTTTTTGGATAAGTTTTGTTATGATTATTGATTACATTAAATAATTTTGACAAAACAACTTTGTCTTTTTATATTCATTTTCTAATTAATTAATTTCTGTTTTTAGCTATTTTATTTTTTTTACTTATTTTAGGTTTAATTTGTTCTTCTTTTTTAACCTTTCTGATGGAGATCTTTTTCATAAATTTAAGACCTTGCTTATATGATACAATATAGTATACTACACTGTAATATAAAAAGTATAATATAAACTTACTATGTTTATGTATAATTAAATAATATAAGGCTGAGGAATCGGAATTAATATAAAAGTATTTAGTATTTATGTAAACACATTTAAATTATATATAATATGATCTATATATATATAAGCCTAACGACCAGTTATCACTTTATTGTTATTTATTTTTTTGACATATAAGATATTTAGAAATATATTACTTAATTTATAACTATTCTGGATTTTTCTGGACATCTTACAATTTATTTCTAATTTTATTGTGGTCACAGAATATGTTCATTGATTTTGATCTTTTGAAATTGACTTAGAATTACTTTTTGGCTCAGCTTATGACATATTTTTGTGAATAGCCCATGTACACTTTAAAAAAATATAATCTCTACAGTTTGGGGATGTATTATGTTGTAAATGTCAAATAGATCAATGTGGTTGATGTTTTCTTCAGATCTTTTATATTCTTACTGATATTTTTACCTAGTTATTTTTTAACTTTTTACATTTTAAATATCTTTTATTTTGTGCTGACAAATTTTTTGTTGTCCTAATGAATTGACTCTTATGAAATGTCCATCTATTCTCAGATTAAACTCTTTATCTTAAAGTCTATTTTGTCTGATATTAAGACAGTGACTACTTTTCCTATAATTACTGTTTTCATGGTATTTTATTTTCCATTCTTTTACTTTCATTCTAAATACAAAGGCACATTGGTATTTAAAATTCATCTGTTGTAGACAACATATAGCTGTTAATACTTTTATATGCAATCTAGATATCTCAGCCTTCTATTTAGAATGTTTAATATATTTAAACTTAATGAAATTATCTAATATAATAAAAGAGAAACATGCAAATTGACCACACCTCTGCTATGCCCCAAGCCATGCCCACCAACCAATCAGAGCAGCTATATGCAAATTAACCCAACCAAGATGGCAGCCGGCAGCCACGGAGCTGGAGCATGCAGGAGGCTTGGTTGCTCCGGTAATGGAGGAAGCCAAGCTTCTCGGCTGCCCTGGCCGACTGTGGCCTCCGCTCAAGGCAACAAAGTTTCAATTATAGAAGATAAATGAATCCCAGATACCTGCTTCCAGCCAGCCTCCACTAGGAGCTTGGGTGGCTGGGGGCCATGGCCAGCCTGCAAACAGCCATCAGCCCTTCACCCAGGCTGGCCACACCCTCATGGGGTGAGGGTCCCCATTGGGGCGCTTGGCCAGCCTGCAAACAGCCATCAGCCACTTACCCAGACTGGCCAGGCACCCCAGCAGGCCCCCCAACCCTGAAGGGGGTGTGGCCAGCCTGAAAACAGCCCTTAGCCCCCATGCAGGCTGTCCAGGCACCCCAGTGGGGACCCCCACCGTGTTCTGGGACACCCTTCAGCCTGCAAACAGCCCTAAGCCCCTCACCCAGCCAGGCCTCTATCCTATATAATAAAAGGGTAATATGCAAACTGACCCTAACAGCAGAACGACTGGGAATGACTGGTCACTATGACACACACTGACCACCAACAGGCAGACGCTCAATGCAGGAGCTTCCCCCTGGTGGTCAGTGCGCTCCCACAGGGGGAGCTCTGCTCAGCCACAAGCCAGGCTGCCAGCTGCCAGTACAGCGCTGGTGGTGGGAGCCTCTCCCGCCTCCTCAGCAGTGCTAAGGATGTCCGACTGCAGCATAGGCCTGCTCCCTGCTGGCAAGTGGACATCCCCCGAGGGCTCCCAGGCTGCCAGAGGGATGTCTGACTGCCAGCTTAGGCCCAATCCCCCAGGGAGCAGGCCTAAGCCAGCAGGTGGTCATCCCCCGAGGGGTCCCTGACTGCGAGAGGTCACAGGCCGGGCTGAGGGACCCCCCGAGTGCACAGATTTTTGTGCACCGGGCCTATAGTTGATAAAAATAATGTAACTAATTATTTCACTGTATAATCCTTCAAGGATAGTTCATTATTTCTTTATTTTGTTGTTATTTAAAAATTTTTGGCATAATTGGCAATAATTAATAATGAATAGTGAAATAACCATAAGAATGATGAGAGAGCAAAATATTTCCTAAAATACTAAAATAACATCCCTAAGATTCTTTCATCTATCTTAAATTTATAAATGAATTTAATGGACCCATGTGGTAACTGCACGATGGCATAAGTTTCAGTCTATTAAAATATTCTTTAAAATGCTTTGTTCTTTGGAATATTGCTATAAAAAAAAAAAAAAGAAGCAACGCCACAAAATATCAAATTTTCCAAGTAGCTCTATCTATCCTATATAATAAAAGCCTAATATGCAAATCGACCAAACAACACGACTGGTGGAACAACTGGTCGCTATGACGTGCACTGACCACCAGGGGTCAGATGCTCAATGCAGGAGCTTCCCCCAGCCTGCAGGCCCCAGACCAGCCAAGGCGGTGTCAGCGCGTCCCACTCCTCCCCGATCGCCCCACCTGTCGCCCCACAGAGGAAGGTGACTGGCAGTGGCTGCAGTGGGTGGGGCCAGCTGGCAAGCAGTCAGCACCAGGCCGGCCAAGGAGGGTGCCAGTGGGGGCCCCCTGATCGCTGGCCAGGCCTAGAAATCCTACCTGTGATGAATTTTGTGCCCGGGGCCTCTGGTTTAGAATATAAATTCAAAACTAATATGTGCACTATAGGACCCTGATAGTGCACCAGTGTTTAAAGTACTTGCTAGTTAATTCAAGAGTCTCTGGCTCATCTCAGAGATGGTTTATACTAACTTCCCTTTCTTGACGACGGTCACATTCTCCTATTGCACATCTAGTAATCTTTCACTGTACCTCAGATATTGTGATATATTGTCGAGACACTGGATTTAGTTATGTTTCTCTGAGGACTGTTACGTTCTTTTCTAGCAGGCTGTTAACTTGGCTGGAACAGAACTCCCCGTCTGCTTCCCCTGTGGTGAGCAGCATCTAAGATGTCCCATCAGTTCTCTTGGGTTTTAGCTACTGTTTTATCCAGACCTTATGTATCTCCCAATCGTGCACAGTCCAGCAGTTAGCTAAGGATTTAGGCGGGTGGGCTGATGATGCGTAGCTTCTACCTCTTGCTTTTTAGTATCTTTCTCCTTATGATCAGCCTTGCTGGCAGTCCCAAGTCTTCCCTCTTCAGCATGAAGCCAGAAGGACAAGGGCTTTTTCCTGGCCATGCTGCCCAGGCTGGAGAGTGCTCTCAGGAAAAAAGTGGCAAGCCCAGAAATCTCACCTAGTCTCGTCTGTGTCTTTCAACAATGGACTTTCTTTCAGTTTTTGCTGCTTTTATTTGCTCTCCAGTAGATACAGATGGTTGATTTTTTTTTTTTCTTTTTCAGGTCTGATAGTTTTTACTGTGAGACAGTTAGTTCAATCAAACTATTCTACTGTTAATAAAAGCCAAAATGTAACATTCAGGTTTTTGTTTCAACAATTAGAATTTTTACTTATGCGAGTCCTATAGGGTTACTTTTCTAATTTTATCATTCTTTAATTACAAATCTTCTTTCCTGTTATGAATTTATTCTTATTATTGCACCTTTAATTATTTTAAATAAACACATTACAAAGGATTGTTTTGGGGGGAATTCTCCTCTAAGGCTTATCGTCCAATCCCTTGCCCCAATGAGGGCATTAAGTTTCTAGCCATTAAAACCTACATGCACATCCCACCCCTTTAGACCACCAAAATGCCAGTTCTCTCTTTTATTTCTAAATCCTGGGAAGTTCTCGTCTCTGGAATTGATCTGTGCATATTGATCTTTTATTTGTTACTAGAGGCCCAGTGCACAAAACCTGTGCATGGGTAGCATCCCTAGGCCTAGCCGGTGATCAGGGACAATATGTGGGGAGACCAGCAGGGTGATTGAGGGCCTCCACTGGCAACTACCTTGGCTGGCCTGGTGCTGCTTGCTCACTGACCCCACCCCCTGCCACTGCCACCTGGTCACCTCCCTCTGAGGGGCGACCGGCAGAGCAATCAGGGGCCCCTGCTGGCACCCACCTTGACTGGCCTGGTGCCTATGGGCTTGGGGCAGCTCCTGCATTGAGCGTCTGCCCCCTGGTGGTCAGTGCACATCATAGCGACCGATTGTTCTGCTAGTCATTCTGTGGCCAGTCAATTTGCATATTAGGCTTTTATTATATAGTATATGTGATCCTGTGTTTTTGCTTTATTGTTAGGAGGAGAATGACGGCTCCTCCCCACTGTGGAGATAAGGCTTTATGTGTATTGCTGAGCAAACAAAACAGAAACTGAATGTAATGACCAACTACCATATACCCACACCATGAAATTTCAGGGAATCTATACTAATAAAAGGGTAATATGCTAATTAGACCGGACGTCTTCTGGACATCCATCCATACGTCTATCTGGACAAAGACACAGCGGTGGTGAGGGCCTAGGGCTGGCGGCACAGGAGAGGCACCGCTGTCAGGAGCAGGAGGTGGTGCTGCTGCCTCCGCCGCAGGAGAAGAGGTGGAGCCACCACTACCACCACTGCCCATTCCACAGAGGCAGTGGGAGAGGGGGCTGTGTGGTCCCAGTCCCAGGGCTGCCCCTTCGGCAGAGGCAGCCACAGAGGCAGCGGTGCAGGCCCAGTCCCAGCACCACACCTCCGCAGAGGTTGGACGGGGTGTGACCTGCTGTGCCACAACCTCCCACAACCCCTCCCCCCAGATGGCCTGGCCCCAGATCGCCCCCCACCCACCAGTAGATGGTGAGGAAGGGCCAGCGCTAAGAAGCGAGGGCTGAGGGCCAGCAGCCACAGCAGCCAGCAATGGCAGCAGCAGCGGGGTGATGGGGCGGCACCTTCCCATGAACATCCCAGTCACCTCCTGCAGAGGGAGGCAAGACTGTGGCAAAATATATGAAAGCCATTAGTAGGACATCCCCTGAGGGCTCCTGGACTGTGAGAGGGGGCAGGCTGAGCTAAGGGACACCCTCCCCCAGTGCACGAACTTTTGCGCACCGGGCCTCTAGTTTGTAACATAATAAGTTACAAATGCCGACTCTTAAAAGCCAAATGACTTTCTTGCCCCAATGAGTGTCCACTTTGTTCATCCCATGAAACTCTCGATCTGCGGTATTATAACCACGCATGGATTTTCCTAGCTGTAGGCGTGTCTGCAGTGGAAACTGAGTGCATGTCTGGGACTCCCGCAGCCCAGGGTGACAAAGTGTCCGCGGTCTGTTCTGTAAGTGATGTCACCCATGTCCTGTGGCAACCACCCTGGGAATGACGGTAACACCAGGGCGATTCCCAGGGCTTTGGGGAATCCTCACTGACCCTCTCCTGACATTCCAGTTCTCTGCAATTCCATGTTTTCAATTTCTCTGATTTCCTTGGACGACTGGGCTAGTGGAATGTTGAAGTTTCCAGTAACCCAAACCTCCACAGCCTGTCGTACTTCAAACCCCGAGCTGTGCATCCAACCGAGAATCCAAAACGTTCTTTTCACACTTCACTTCTGACCAAAGGAAATGTGGTATGTTGGCTTTAGCTTTGAATTTCAATCAATATAATTCAAAATATATGAAATCAAAGCGTATTTCCAGACCCTCTGACAGAGTCACTGAGGGCCCGGCTTCTGCTCCCCTGGGCTGGCCAAGCTGGTTCTTATTTTGCATGTTTTAAGTCCCCGTTTGAAGTGCATCCATCCGTGGGGCTCGAGTTGTGGCTGGGCTTTCATGCCATGCCACGTTTTTACACTCGCTTTTCATTTCACATGAAAACCAGGGGCAGGAGAAGAGATGGGGACCGTGGTAAAATCAAAGGAGGGGTGTTAGCTTCATGCCCCTCTCCCCCCAAAAGAAACCAAATCAGAGTTTTCTCTACAAGTTTGAAATCAGACCCTAAGGGACATCTTGATGGGCAGAAACATTGTTAATTGAGCATCTACTGTGTGATCCATATGAGGGCCTCCCGTCAGGGGAAAAATAAATTGCAGGTTCTGTGTCTGAGCGAGAGCCAGACAAGTAACCAGTCGTTGGGATAAAATGTGCTGAATCAGGAATTCTGGGAGCACAGGCACTCAGAGGGGCATGGAGGAGGACGTCAGAAAAGACCAGGCACTTCAGTTGGATTTTGAATCGTGAGCAAGATGTTTCCTGGCTAGGTAGACAGTGAGGCCAAAGGTCTCAGGGTGATGACGTGGGCCGGGCCCTCCAGTCTGACCACAGCTGGCTTCCATATCCCTCCTCTCTTCTCCTATTTACCTCCAGGGGTAGAAAACCCTACTGGAGCTGTCTGGTCCCCTGAGGGTCAGTTCTCATATTGTGTCCTTTCTGATCCTGAGAACCAAGTGCCAGTACCTGTGAGGCGTAGCTCAGGCGTAGCTCGAGGGGCGGAGCTCAGAGGCACAGAGAGCTGTGGCTAAGCACCTGCTGTGTGACAGGCGCCTAGAGACGCCTGCTCTCAGTAAAGGCGACGTGACATCTGACCAGGTAGGATCAGCATCGTCTTCCGGGAGAGGAAACAAAACAAATATAATCAACAGGCCCAACATCCAAGTGCTGGTGGCGCCATGCTCCCTCTTCCTAAATCCAGTTTTACTCAGAAACGAACCTTCTTCCGTGTGCTTCCGATTGGTCTTCCCTCACCCCTCGCCGCAGCAGCCACCACCGCCACCGTCATCTCCTCCATCACCACCACGTGCCGGTTGCTCGGCCAAGCTTTCCACACACAGGTCTCCTTGCTCCTCAGCCCTGACTCCCTAGCATGCCCATTTTACAGAGCAGCAAACTGAGATGAGGAGAGGGGACTGGAGAAGGCGGTCATGGAGCAGCCACGCGAAGCTCAGTGGTCCAGTCCAGTGGCTGTTCCAAGCCAGTGGCCGGTCCAATCCAGTCTGTGTGTGTCAGTGTGACATCTTTTTTTTTTTTTTTTTTGCTGTTTTGGGTCATGTTGTTTGAAAATAGTAATACCTCACATTGTAAAGTTTCCATTAAAAATGTTTCTCCTACCACTGACGCCAGTTCCTCAGAATCCCCGCCCCCGGGAAGTCAGGAGAGCCAGTTTCTTTATAACCTTCAGGAGGTGTCCTGCTCAAATACAACCAAATACAAGTAGCCCACAGGCCGAAGTTCTGCCACCAGTCGACGGTCTGTAGTGGGGACTTGTCCTTCACTTTGCACTCGTGGCCGCGTAATTTGGAGCGCGTCGCATACTGTGTGTGGCCCCCTAATCTGTGTGACAGCAGCACAGAAGACTCTAAGGGACAGGGTAGATATCGATGGGCAGAAACATCTTTACTTGAACATCTACTGTGTGCACCCTATGAGGGCCCCTGTCAGAGGAAAAATGAATTGCAGGTTCTGTGTCCAAGCGAGAGCCAGACCAGTAACCAGTCGTTGGGCTAAAAGGTGCTGAACCAGGAATCCTGGGAGCACAGACACACAGAGGAGCAGGGAGAACACAAGGGAAGACCGGCATTTCAGTTGGATTTTGAATCGTGAGCAAGATGTTTCTATGCCCCGACCAGCTGTACTTAACCCGCCCCCTGGTGTCGGGCGTCTAGGTTGTGGCCAGTCCTTGGTGACTGTAGATGGTGCTGTGCTGGTTAAGACTGTGTAGACAGACTCCTGAGTGTCTGCTAGACGTCCCCTGGTCGTTCTGCCCCTAAGAGGCCGCGACCTATTGCTCCCAGCACTCCGGGGTCTGTCCTTCATGTTCCAACATGGACTCTTCAGTTGAACTTTCATCCCCCTGAGCACAGGGGTTTGCCTTTAGCCATGCTGGGCATCTTCCTGTCCATTTCCTGGCAGCTCTAACACCCCCTGGGGGAGAGGTCAGAGAAAAGCACCCCCAACTGAGCTGGATCACCGGGGGTCAGGGGGTTCCTCATGGAGACACAGCTGCTCTCCCTGGAGGAGGGACCCACTGCTGCCGGCCCAGCACAGCTTCTGGGACCCCACGCCGTGAATGCAGCCATTGTTCCCGGGGAGCCCGACGAGTGTGTTCCACGGGCGGGAAGGCGGCTGGGCCAGCCCTGAGCACCTCTCCCACACGTGTAGGGTGGAGGGAGGCCAGTCCAGCCCGTCCGGCCAGCTCCTGGGCCGAAGCTCTAGAACGACACGGCATAGGCCCTGCTTCTGTGAGGGTGAGTGGGAGGCGGGTGAAAGCACACAGCAAACCGAATCCATTGTTACCGAAGGCCCTGGCAGGGTCCTGGTCAACTAGCCCCTCGGGACACGGGGGACACGGTGGAGCTTTTCCTCCGTAGCACTTTGAGCACTGCATCGGGGGGCCAACCTCTTCGGCTGGTGTAGGGCCAGCCAGAGACCCTCCCTGAAGCACGAACCATTTCTCTGTGAGCTGCTATGGAGTCTGTGTCTCATCACTGCCCCCGGGGCCCCATTTCTCCAAAGGTGAGACCCCAGGACCTGCTGGCCCGATCTCTCTGGGTAGGCTGCTTCCTTCACTCACGGGGTCGATACCCATCAGCCCTTTGCTTTGCTGGAATAGGGAAAGGAGCTCTAGCTGCTGCAGCAGACAGATTGCAGGGGCTCGGTTTTGGGTCTTCAATTCTATAATGTGGACTGGGGGTGGTGAGAGAGAAAAGGACGAAGAAGAAGAAGAAGAAGGAGAAGAAGAAGAAGAAGAAGAAGAAGAAGAAGAAGAAGAAGAAGAAGAAGAAGAAGAAGAAGAAGAAGAAGAGAGGGAAAGAGATAGAAAAAGAAAGAAAGGGAGAGAGAAGAAGATGAAGGAGGAGGAGGAAAGGGAGGAGGAAGAGAAAGAAAAGGAGGGGGGGGAGGAGGAGATGAAGAAGAAGAGAAGAGAAAGAGAAGTAGGGAATGGAGAAGTGCTCCTAACTCCCTCAGACTGCAAGGTCACTGGTTCTGCTGGCGTTCTCCTGGCGAGAGCTCAGCAGTGTGGCCCTGGTGTAATGACAAGGCAGCTGGGAAATGTAGTCCTCTCGTTTGCCCAGGGGATCAAGCTAATACACAGCTTTAGCTCTATCACATTTCGCCACTGCTGAGGGGCTATAGGAGGGTTTTGGGGGAAAGACCATGGTACCCATGCCTTCCCAGGCTCCTGGGAGCCTCCAAAGGCCATCTTGGCAGACAGTGTTCTTGGGCGATGTCACCTTTCACGTGAACTCACCTTCTGAGCCCACTGGTGGTTATGGACGAGAGAGGACCCATCGCAGACAGAGATTGCCTAAGGAACTGGAGCACTCTTTTGATGAATGTGGCCAGTTAGGCTAAACAAAGAGATGGGCCATTGCTGGGTAAAATCAGTCACTGCAGAAGCCCCAGAGAGACCAGTTCCTGGACTCACAGCAAATTCTATCCAAATTAATTCCCGTGGTTGGAGGGGCTCGACAGAGAAACACGTCTCCTGCCCACTGCTGTGGGAGTACCAGTATGGATCTCATCCTGGGAAAGGAAATCAGCAATGTTTACCACGAACGTTAATCATTGCTCTCTACTGTCTGCATAAAGATCCCGCCTCTCTTCTGTTAGCCCAGCCCTAGACATCCTGCCAATATAGGAGGGGCATAGGGATGCGTGGACAGATCCCCCACACCTTTACGGGAGGTAGGGAGAGGTGAGGGACCCCAGAGCTGCACCCAGGAGCTGTTGAGTTAAATATATTGCAGGCCAGGCAACTCATGGAAGACAATGCAGATTTATTTTTACAAAGACCTTGTATTACCAAGATTTTCAGTAATAATGAGAAATGGTCTTAATATAACAATGAGTGAAGAACTGTACTTACAATATATTTACAGAGTATGGTGACAGTTGTGCCATATGTAACACTATAGAAGTTAGAATAATCACAATAATGGTAGCACTCCTTGAACATATGTCTTCCATGATTTCATCTCACTCAGACCTAGGATGTAGGTGGTAATACCCTCCTTTAATGGGTGAGGAAATGGAGGCTCAGACAGGGATGGCCAATGCTCTGGTCCCCCAGCTGTTGAACTGAGATTGACATTTAGGTCTGTCCCCAAAGCCCACCTCTCAGGGAGCTGGTTCACCTATGCAAATGCATTAATATTAAAAAGTAAAAAGGGGAAGGGTGAGGATCAGAACATTCTCATCGGTGGTTAACTGGATGGTAGAAATGGCAACAGTTTGGGAGTTTTCTTCATTATACTCTTCTTTATTTTCACAAGTTTCCTCATCAATCAATATATGTATTGATTTTACAATGGAACCTTGCAGTTTACACAAATGAGCTCATTCCCCATAGTAAACCGGTGACCTCAGGCAGGAGGGAAAGACTGGGCCAGGCACCCACGGAGTGAAACTGTCATTGGGTCATGAGGTCTGTTTGTTTTTCCCTCTGCTTATTCATGTTCTGCATTTTCCTGCATGCAACTTATAAAATAGGGACAAAAAGGCAGAGCAGGCAAGTTTGCAGGCCTATTTTAGTTGATTTATTTTTTAAAATAGATTCTTATTGATTTCAGAGAGAGAAAGGGAGAGGGAGATAGAAACATCATTGATAAGAGAGAATCATTGATCAGCTGCCTACTGCACGTCCCCCTAGTGGGGATTGAGCCCACAACCCAGGCATGCGCCCTGACCAGGAATAGAACCATGATCTCCTGGTTCATAGGTCTCCGGCCCATTTTATTTTTAGTTCTCCTGATGACAAACATTTCTCTCTCCACTGATAGGCAAACTCCAAGCCGGGCCATGCCACAAAACGAAAGAACTTTTTGACTCACCAGGAAGGTGACATCCATTGTGACATTGATCACTTTAGTCATGAAGCTATGGTGAGGTTTGTGTGTTGGGATAGTAGCCAGTAACACACTGTGTCCTGCTGCTGTGAGGGCAACATCAGAGCTAGTGTATGGCCACAGCGGAGATAGACCAGGACTGATGGGTTGAGTGAATGGGACTCCTGGAAATTGTGCCCTGCAGTGTCTTGTATCCCTGAAACCAGGTCTCCACTTACGAGGGAGTTTTAGGAAATAGAGAGAAGGGCAAAAAGACTGAGGGATATGACAAGGTTTTAATGAACGTGCCAGCTTGGGCCTGCTGCCTCATCTTTTCTTCTGGAGAATGTCTACTTGGGCTCATTAGGACAAATGTCAGGACACCGTGGGCTGAGCAGACATCGCTGTCTGCACTGGGGCTCCTGGGCTGCTGGAGTGGGGCCATTAGTCTCTGTCCAGGTTCCTATTGTGTCCTAATACCATTGGGTGGTGGGACCTGGTTCATCTTTCTCTACTTGTTATTTATGTTTTATTTTTTGAACGCGATTTTTAGAGTAGGCAGAAAAGGATAAATAGCCATTCTTAGCGGCCTCCCTCTTTTATTTTATAAATCAAACACCTCACGGCGAGGCTGGTTTTGCCAGTTATCTCTGCTCAGCACGCCCAGAAGTTTCTCCTGGCCTTATGTCCCTCCCTGTTTCAGACTGAGCCAAGCATCCGGGGAAGCTGGAACCCTTGAGGGGGTGTCCTCAGGGATCCTGGGCCTAGATCCAGGGGAGAGATTGCAAGGGGCACAGATGGTGGCCAGTTCTTCCTTGGGGGGCCCCCTGGAGAGCAGGGGCGCAAGG
Organism: Myotis lucifugus; assembly: GCF_000147115.1. Classification (NCBI taxonomy): domain Eukaryota; kingdom Metazoa; phylum Chordata; class Mammalia; order Chiroptera; family Vespertilionidae; genus Myotis; species Myotis lucifugus. Next base: position 1,069,533 of record NW_005871276.1, on the reverse strand, counting down.
CTCAGGCACTTGATTGCTCTGTCCCCTGACACTCATCCCACGTCCAGATGCCACCAGTGTGGCAGGAGGCGGCGTCTTCCTGACATCCCTTGACAAGTTGCTTCAGCTCAGAAGAGAGGCCCAGCCCCTTGCGGCCGATGACTCTGGGTCAGTCATTGCAGCCGACTCACCGATGAAGTGGAGGCTGAGTGACAGGACATTTTTGAGGGGTCCTAACCCAGACCAGCTTCCCCCGAAATGTTAGCGCCCCTTCTTCCCTGCCTCCAGCTTAGAGTTCTCAGTGCATGGGCTCCGGTGAAATTCCACTGGAGAGAATCCTTGTGGTCTCGCTCTGAGCTTAGGTGGTACTAAAGTGAGTCTAGCTGGTCACATCTCCCGCTTCCCTCCTCACATCGCTATCAAACAAAGCCGATTTGGTGATGACCGAGGCTGCGGTAGAATGCTTTTATGCCTGAGACTGAGAGTGTGGTGGGGAGAGAAGACATTGGCCTGAGGGGGAGACCATTGGTTTCCTGGACTTGATGCTCCCAGATAAGTCCGTGGCCCGCTCTGGGTCTCAGTGTCTGTGTCTATAAAATGGGAGGGGGATGTCTCGAATGATAAAATGAAGCTGTGTGTGTGAGTGCACTTTGCAAACTGTAGAATGTTCGCGCTAATTTGTATGTTTGGGAGGTCTTTCAGGATAATGATGGCTATGTTTTAGCAATTTTTAAAGGAAAACGAATTGACTAAACAGTCAATTCCTTCACTTCATTTTCTGGACTTTGACTCAAATAACCGAAGTGCTTCACAGGTGCTTCTGGGCCACTTCCCTTTGCATGGCTTTGGGACCAGCTGCTGACCTGTCCACAGTCCCCTATCCCATCCATAGCACCGGGACCAAGTCCTGTCCATGTCACAGAATTTTCTAGGGTGCCCCTGGAGGACTCATGTAGGTGAACCCCGAAGCTCGCACCAATGCGTAGGCAATGAATGTGGAATGCTCTGCTAGAGAGGGCACGGTTTTAACGTGCAGGGAATTCCCATGGGCACCTACGGGGTTTCTGCCTGGAACTCAGAGGATCTGTGAACAGGTGGGGGCAGGAAATAGCTCTCCCCAGTGCCAGCACTTGGCAGGCTTCCCAGCAGTAGATATTTTTTAAATGCTGTACATTTGGAATGGGACTTACCTGGTAGACTAATGTGCTAGTCCTTCTAACTGGTCATGTTTGAGGTCAACTTTCACAGTTGGCCTTGATCTTATGAGAACACAACGAGTCAGTCGCAGTCTTTTATATACCTCTAGGGAGCTTGGACAGGACACGCTGAACTTTTCATCTTGCTTGAAGCTATTCCTGTGTTTTAAGAATACAGATGTGACTCCTGGCGCGCTAAAGCAATGGGGTTCCTTCACCTGGGCCACGGTGGTCAGGCTCTGTCAACTCCAGATGCTAAGAGGTATGGGGCTCACAGTCTAGAGCTGAAGAATTACCTTTACGGGAGCCGCTTCTGCCACCACTTCCCTTGCTTTTATCTCTAGCTTTTCGTCCCAAATCGTTCCCAGAATTTGTTTTGATCAAAAACATGTACATAATAAATAAGCTAGTTCCCGTTTCATGATTATTTGAGAAAAATCCCCAAGTGGACATTGATATAAACCAGATGTGTGTGTGTGTGTGTGTGTGTGTGTGTGTGTGTGTATACACACGTATGCATAATGCATAATTGGAGATGCTCTATGTTACGTGGTACAAAGGCCATCATCCACAAGCATGCCTCATGGCGGGAACCAGCTCCTGGCGGGTTTGTTTTTATCTCCCTGTGCCCATGCCCTGGTCCTACTAGTGATTGGCTGCATGATTTTAGACATTTTACCATAGTTTATCAATTCTAAGGCAATGTTTTAAGAAATATTTTAACCCCCTGACATGGAGTATACTTTACAATTGATGGCAACTGACAATTAAAATTCTCAGCACAGTTTTCGCTCACCTCATTCCTGAAGTAATAACGTGTTCTACAATGGAGCAGCCCTGAAATTCAACGACACCCAGGCCTTCCCTTCCTGAGGTTTGATTCTAGCCTCAGCCACATTGCTGATGTGTGGCGTTTGAAATCCTCAGTGGACTCAGTCCACTTCCCAGCCTGGGCACTCAAGAGAAGACACCTGTCATCACTGCCACATTAACTTACTAAAACGGCTTCCTAGCCAGCTGGCCATGCTTGTGCCCAGTGCACAGATGAGAAAACCGAGGCTCAGAAGAGCCGGGTTACTTACTCGGGGCCCGGACCCCGTGCCAGCAGAGTGTCTGTCTGCCTCCTGAGTTTGTGCTCACCCCCACTCAGGTGCCTCCTTGGCTGCAAACACTCTTTCCTGTCATAGGTTCTCCACCCACAAAGTGGCACCCATTGTTCACAAACCACAGATCTGTCTGCTTCTGGGGGGAGAGAAAGGAGGCGGAGCCCCTGATACGCAAAGGATGCCGCCTGCCTGCCTTCCCACCGACTCTGCACTGTCCAAAGTGAGGATGTGTATTTCCAGGTGCCTCCAAATGCCCTGGTGATTTAATCACCTCTGATCCTTCCGTAATCACTCCGGGTTGCTCTGTGCAAGTCAGCAAATTCTGTCCCTTTAATATACATGAGGAAGAGGGAGGGATATTTCTCACTGAAGGTTTTATGGAAAAGTCTGCATTTATTGATTTTCTTCCTTAAATCTTATTCTTGGAATCCTCCCTCTGCCCCTACACACACACACACACACACACACACACACACACACACACACAGAGATGATAAAAATGATGGCCATGGCCATGTTTGCTCAGCCTAACAAACTTACAACACATGGCCCACATTCTCTGCCACGCCCACATTTCACCTGAAGAAGGAAACGGTTTGATATCCTAAGGCTGCGGGCGATGTCGGTTCACAAGAATGTCTGTTATCCACGCACATTAGCATGCAGGCAGCCCTCTGCAAGCATTCCTGTAACTCGGCAGGAAAGAGATGAAACTCACTCTGGCTTTTGCTTACACAGGCAGTGGCCTTGCCATCAGCTTTTCTGCATGTCCCTTCATCCCTTATATCAGCGGTTCTCAACCTGTGGGTCGCGACCCCTTTGAGGGTCGAACGACCATTTCACAAGGGTCGTCTAAGACCATCGGAAAACACATATATAATTACATATTGTTTTTGTGATTAATCACTATGCTTTAATTATGTTCAATTTGTAACAATGAAAATACATCTTGTATATCAGATATTTACATTGCGATTCATAACAGTAGCAACATTACAGTTATGAAGTAGCAATGAAAATAATTTCATGGTTGGGGGTCACCACAACATGAGGAACTGTATTAAAGGGTCGCGGCATTAGGAAGGTTGAGAACCACTGCCTTATATGTTCCGTGATCAGCACCCATCCACGGGCCTGCTGAGCTGGCAATCACGTCCTCCTGCCCCTTGCAGGTCATCACATTCCCAGGGAGAAAGCCAAAGGTCCGATCATGCGGGGCCGCCTGTGGGTCATGGGTTGCATTCCCCACAAGACAAGACTAGAGCAGGATGCATCTGTGGTTCTCAGCCTAAATCCAGGTCCCCAAAGGGCTGGGGCAGCTTTGGGGGAAACAGTCTCCAGGCATCTGCTTCCTCTCCTGGACAATGGGGACAGCAGTGCTGCTCTCACAAGTCACGGCAAGAACGACGGGCACTCACCCACCTGAGCACGTGGCCGTGGAGCTGGGCACGGTCCAGCCACCTGTCTGCTCCGTGTCAACGTCTTTGCTTCCTGCGTCCCCTGCTGCAGGAATGGTAGCAAAGGCGAGACGCTGCTAGGTGTCAGGTCGCTGCATAGACCATGAAATCCCGGGCCTGCCTTTCCCGGCTCTTTTCCATTCCACAGGAATTCCAGGTGGCCGTTCAGGGACAGCTCATCTTCAGCAAGCGTGGGAGCCAAAGGCAGCACCTGCTCGGCCCATGTGGATGAGGTGGACTATGGTATATTTCTGAGAAGGTGGCCCCATCCCAATCCCCAGACCCCGAGGCTGTCCCCTGACATGGAAAGAGGACTGTGCAGATGTGACAAGTGAAGGGGCTCCAGGTGGTCCTGGTGGGGACTGAACGTAATCGCACAGGCCCTTGTGAGGTGGAGGCAGGGAGGTCAGAAACAGCAGACGATGGGAGGAGAGAGCTGAGGCTGAAATGCCTTTTAGAAGATGGAAGATGAGGCCGCAAACCCAGGAGCACCTGCAGCCACTGGGAGTTAGCAAAGGCCATCGCCGAGGTCTCCCCTACAGACCCCGCAGGACCCCCATCCCACACCCACCTAGATGGGGACCTTGAGCCCCCAGGACTCCAGGAAATGCATCTCTCTTGTCTGAAGGCACCAAGTCTGTGGTCATTTGCTACAGCAGCCACAGGGCGTCCAGAGGAAGGACAGCGTCCAGCAAAGTCCTGTCCCCTCTAGCCGTGCAGAGACCAGAGCTGCTCCTGGGACGTGCCGCCTGCTCGGGGCCAAGCGGGTCCTGAACCTGGGCTCAGAGCAGGAGGGGCGCCCTCAGGGCCCAGCCATCCCCGGGTGGTGGGGATGGAGACACAAGTCTATGCCAGAGCTGTGTCCATCCACTCTGGATGGACGGCCCACCCATACAGCACGGCTCTTTCCTCTGTGAGGCTCAGAGAGGTGAAGCAAGAAGCCTGGAGTCACACAGCGAGCCAGGGGTCTGGGGGTGTGTGTGTGTCTAGGTCCAGACCCTGAACCCTTGTCCCAGTGGCACCCCAGCAGGACACCCCTTCTCCCAAACCCATTTTAGCCGCCACCTCCCCGCTGGGTGTGTCTGATTCCTCTGGGCCTGCAGCTCCCACAGCCCTTGTCCCAGGGAGGCCACCACGGGAGCTGTGGGGCAGTGCAAGCCCTGACCTGGCTCTGGGCTCCTCCAGGAAGCAGTGCCCGCACGGGTTTCCATGACTCGAGAACTTCATGCAGGACAGAGCTTGGGGCCTGAGCCTTCAGGAAGGAATGCTTTTTGATGGAGCCTTGACCCTGTGCCCAGGAGCCAGGCAGCTGGTCCAGCTGCCAGACTCGGCTTTTCCTCCTGGAATAAAGGGGTCATTGTTCCCCGGCCGCCAACCAGAAACGCTGCCCTGGACGTTCGCTGAGCCTCAGCTGCTAATCAGAACCAGCCTGGCCGGGCAGGAGGGGGTGACATGTCCGTTCTGACTTAGAAAAGTGTTTTAACTTCACATTTGCCAAGTTAAAGAGAGGGGCTCATGGCCCTCGTCCCCACCCACCCGTCACTGTCTTCAGTCTGGTTTTCATTGGGAATGTCCAGGGAACCTGAACCGGGCTGCCTGCTGAGTGTCATTGGCTTCAGGCTCAACCCACAGAGTACTTGGCCGCTTGGAAGAAATGCTGGCTTCAGGGCGGGTGGCTGACGCTGTCTGCATCCCCAGGGGCTCGCCATGGGCAGCTCAGCCCCTGCTGGGCCCAGACCCGGCTGACTCATCTCCTTCCCGTGGGGAGCCCAGCGCTTCCATGTGGATCTGGAGAGAAGATGGGAGAGAGCAGGAACAAGGCAAAGCTGAAGGACATGTCATCGCCTCCCACCTCCCCCCACTTTCACGCTGTTCTGAGCTTTCTTTCCTCTCTGCCTGTCCGCTAGCTCTCCTGAGTCCTCCTGGCTCAGCTTAGCTATCACTGCTGATTGTTGGAGTTGTGGACCCAGTGTGTGAAAGCTGCCCCAGGTCCTGGCTCTTTGGAGCCCTTCCCACTCACTGACTTGGGGACGGGCCATGTGTCTGGCTTTGGTGGATGGAATGACCCCATGTTTGATGCAAACCGAGACCCGACTATAAGACCAGAGTGCTTGGCGTTCAGGCTTGGCCCTTGGGAACTGACTGGCATACAAACAGGCATGGACTGACCTGTTGGCGGGGAGGAGATGCAACACTGAGAGAGGCCCCCGCCACCCAAACAAGGTCATCATGAGCCAGCCATGGCCCCAAAGCCATGAGTAGGCCAGCCCACCCAGGCTGGCAGAAGTGCCAGCTGTGCCAGCCCAAATGGCCAACCTCCAGTCCTGTGGGCCAGGTGGCTATTGTTTCTGGTCCAGCGTTCGGGGTTAGATTGTTACACAGCAAATATAACCAATACACTTAGTCTAGGGAGCTTACAAGGACATGGCAGGAGGTCCATGCTCCCCTCCTCTGTACTGCACAAACCTGTACACTTCCTCACACTCCTATTTGACTCTCCAATGGAACTGCAAGATCCACCAGAGCAGGCACCACGCATCCTCTGGTCACAGCTGAAGCTCCGTGGTCTCCAACAGGACATGGTACTTGGTAGATGTTCGGTGAATACTGGCAAAGCCAATCAATGAAGAAATAAGGAAATCAGACAGATCTGCTTTCGAAGTCTGACTCCAGCAGTTTTGCTTTTTACCTTGATTTGTACTCCTTCATTTTTCTGGGCCTCGGTTTACCCATCTATGAAAATAGCCGTTGCTATTGGGAGGACTAACGGCGGGGATGAGTGTGTAGCTGGTCTCGGACCACCTAGGCCAATATTCAGCAATGTCAGTGAACTTGTCCACCCAATGCCACGCCTGCTGATGTGATACAATTCTCACCACAGTGGGCTGCAGCCATGCTTTGTCTCAGCTAGGGTGTGTTCCAAGTGGGGAGTTAGACACCGAGATGGGCCTTGTGCATGTGGGCATTTGGGTTCCTTTTGCTCTTCTTTGGCCTTAGGGGCACTTAAACCTCAGAACACACATCGTCTGTGCTACTCCACCCCCATTTGATGTTCCTTTTACAGAGAAAAACATCAAATTGATAAGAGAAAAGAATGGAGAAGAAAAGAATCTTCAAGCGCGTATTTGCTTCATTATTTTTTTCCAGAAAGAGGTCCCGGGTGCACAAGGACCCCAAAGCAGGAGGAACCCACCTTATGAAAGAGGCAGAAATAAACTTGAATTGGTCTTCAACGCCCTTCTGGGATCTGAAGCCAGAGGACTGGGCAGGGGACAGATCACTTGGGCCTGGTAGGTCATTTTAAATGCTTCTTCCTTGCTCTGTAGAGCTATGGAAAAAATACAGGCTGTAAAAAGATCTGTTTTAGTCCACGTTTATGTATTGGCTGGTCACAGAGTCAGTGGCCAGGACTGCTAAGAAAGCTGCCATGAAGTCTCAGGTGACCGAGGTGTCCCCAGTCGCTGTAGGCTGTTGGCCACTTGTACCATCTTGTGTTGTTCGCAGACTATATGCTTGTGAGTGACTCATTGGAGCCTCAACGAGTGCCTGTAATGTAGGAATGTGCATGTTAGAATCGGCTCTACAGCCAGGACCTGCCCTGTGAGATCATCCTTTAAGGGTTTGTCAGTATCACCCACCGAACCCACCTGGCGGACCCTCAGAGCATCTGCGCATGTGCTGAGCTCTGTTCCCACGGAGGCAGGTGCAAGGACTCCTTTACCTCTCATGCAACCCCAGGAGTTACTCACGGTCAGCATCCCCATTCCACGGACTTAGGGTCACACGTTGCAACACTGAGATCTGGCTCTGAGCGTTCTGACTCAGGAGGCTGTGCCGGGGTTCCCGGGAGCATCTGGGGAGGAGATAACACGCTCATTCCCAGGTCACATAGAAGGTCATGTGAGGTGCGTACACAGGTCCCACAGCAGTGCCTGGTGGGGCTGAGGTTTGAACCCAGGGAGGCTGAAGCTCTTGGGCACCCCTGTATGCACCTCTTTCCTCATCAGCATTCACACGGACACGCGGAGGGAGGACGTGTCCATGACCTGTATGTACGCGGTGGGCGGTAGATGATGTCCCCGCGTGCCTTCCTGAGGACTCAATAGTGGGACCCTCACCACTAGTTGGCTGCAACGAGCCGCCACGAATGCTGGGGCCTGAGCGGAAGGGGCTGCTTCTTGGTGCTCCCTCCAAATCACAGCCAGAGAAGCTGCAGAGCGGGGACGAAGCTCCATTCCAAGTGCCCACCCCTCAGCATCCTCGTGGAGGGGGGGAAAGAGAAAAGGTGCTTTGCAGGTTGGAGCTTTCAGAGTTGGAGCAAACACTCTCGAATGATCTACAGATCAGGCAGCAGGAAGATGAGGCGGGATGGTTAGGCCACGGTGGGTGGGTGTTTTCAGGTGGGAGGCATGGCAACTGTGCTTCTGAGCAGCTCCCCGATGTTCAGGGCACGTCCAGGTGCCCAGTCCCAGTCACTGAGATGCCTGCAGAACATTGCAAAGTGCCTCCTATTCCCAACCAACCTCAGCAAAGGAGGTGCGGCTGCCCCTGCTTTCTCAGGAGGCCCACAGCTGACCTTGGGGGTAGGGGGTGGCTTATAGGATTTCGCAGGTTAACTCTGGATTGTTAAGGGGTCTTAACTGAACTTCAAATCAGGCAGGACCCAGGGGTGGAGGCGCAGAGTGAACCACATGTAGCTCCTGTCTCTAGCAATGTAGGCAGAGCCGTGGAGACTGGCATCGAGGGAGGGGGGGGGCTGCACCCACACCTGCCCCCAGCACCTTGGGGGCAGCCAGGAACCAGAGGTGCATGGTCGAGGATCATGCACCCAGAACCACACACGTATCCTGGGAGGTCATGGGAAGGACGTGGAGGTCTCCATCCCGCAGGCGGGCAGAGGGGCCTGGCCTAGGGATTGCCGAGCCTCACAGGCAATCATCTTGTGTGTGGGGGGGTGGGGGGTGGGGGCGGACTACAAAGCCACCATTTGGAAATTGGCTTCTTGCTCTGCAGGGCCCCCAGCTGTGGGATGGACAGGGCCTCACTGTGCAGACAGGGCCGCCTAGTGGAAGGAGCAGAGGAGGGAGGGCTCTGTCCCGTTTTGTTCCTTGGAATCCTCCCGGAACCTGGAGTGAGGACAGTGTTATCTCAGTTCTATCCTGTCAAGCCCCATGAGAGGCCTCCACATTGAAGCAGGGTGTCGCGGGCCTGGGTGGTGCAGAAGCTCTCTCCATCTCTCCTCCTCCCCCCCAGGAAAGGGCTCGACAGGCTCTAGGAGCACCGCAACCCCTCTCCACCCCCCAGTATGGTACTTTGTGTCTGCAGCCCCTTCTCTCCACCATGCTCTGCACCCGGACCCTGCCAGGGCACAGGTGCCAGCCGCCGGGGCTTCCTGCGTGGGGCCTGGGCAGCCTGGCTCAGCAGAACTGCCTCTTCCTGCCCCACTGGTTTCTGGGTCTCTCCCCAGCACGACCAGTGCAGTCTGGCCTACTTTGGAGGTGAGCAGCCCAGCAGCCCCATGATGGGAGGAAGTGATAACGCAGCTGCGTCCCCAGCCCCTGGCTCCCTCCTCTGCAGACGCGGGGTTCTCACGGTGCCTGGGAGGCTGGAGCTCTGCCCTGACAGTTAGTCACCGGTGGGCGGGGTCCCTGTCCCCGGGAGCTCTAGACGAGGCAGCAGATACAACGGAAGGCAGTGGAGGGCCAAGGATGGGGCTGCTGGGCTGGCTTCAGACAGGGCCCTGGTGTGGCCAGGATGCAGGGATGGGCTGGAACTGGCCACATCCATGGAAATTGTCCTTCCAAACATGGGACCAAGTGCCCTGAGCAGGGACAGAAAGGGAAGCAGGGAACATTGCATTTCATATATATACATACTAGTGGCCCAGTGCATGAAATTGCACTTGGAGGTGAGCAGCCCAACAGCTCCATGATGGGAAGGGTGTCCCTCAGCCTGACCTGTACCATCTCCAATCTGGGACCCATCGGGGGATGTGGGATTGAGCCTAAACCAGCAGTCTGACATCCCTCTGGCAATCCAGGACCGCTGGCTCCTAATTGCTCACCTACCTGCCTGCCTGATCGCCCCTAACCACTCTGTCTGCTGGCCTGCTAGCCCTCAACTGTTCCCCACCCCCACTGGCCTGCTCGCCCCCAACTGCCCCCCCTGCCGGCCTGCTTGCCCCCCAACTGTGCCCTCTGCCAGCCTGATCACCCCCAACTGCCCTCCCTCCTGGCCTGATCACCCCTAACTGCCTCTGCCTCAGCCCCACCACCATGGCTTTGTCTGGAAGGATGTCTGGAAGGTCTCTCGGAAGGTCTCCTGGTCTAATTAGCATATTACCCTTTTATTAGTATAGATATGCTTTCAGAGAGGAAGGGAGAGGAAGAAAGAGAGAGAAACATTGATGGGCTGCCTCCTGCACACCCCACACTGGGGATCAAGCCTGCAACCTGGGCATGTGCCCTGACCGGGAATTGAACTGTGACCTCCTGGCTCATAGGTTGACCCTCAACCACTGAGCCACACCAGCCAGGCCCCTGGTGCCTTTGATGACTCCAGCAACCTGGCCCCAGGTTACCAGGATCTGGTTTCATGGGTCAGGGGGGAACCTGAGTTGAGTGGCATCAGCCTCCTTAAACATCCAGCAGCTCACCTCATGCTGGGCCCGGGTCAGACTCATGCGGGGTCCCTTCTAGCAACTATTGTGGCTCCCCTGTCAAGTCTGCCTGCTTTCCACCCCAGGAGGGCGAGAGGGAAGCCTGCACACCAAACTCCCCCTTGGTGGGATGTGTGACAGAGATGATGCCGCCTAGGGGATGATGGCCCCAGATGATTCTAGTGCTTTCCCCAGAATTTTCAAGTATGAACCTAAAATATTTTCCACACCATACATACTTGACTCAGCCGCTACTTAGAGATGAACTCTGAGCCTTAGGGCAGGTACCATGTGTCATAAAATGCTTTATGTATGTTCTTAAAATGAAGGCATGCAGGATTTTCTTAATGAGGACTAGGCAGACAGAGGGCTTCTTCTTCCCTTCTTCTTCTTCTTCTTCTTCTTCTTCTTCTTCTTCTTCTTCTTCTTCTTCTTTCTTTTCTCCTCCTCCTCCACTTTCTCCTCCTCCTCCTCCTCCTCCTCATGTTTCTTCTCCCCTCCTCTTTCTTCTCCTTCTTTTTCCCTTTTTCTTGACTGTCTCTTTAATACTCCTTTACTTCTTTTGTATCATCCAATCAAAAACACAAGAATAAAGCTTCTGTTCATATCAACAACCAGTCCTGCCCACTGCCTTTGAATGCCTGGGCACTGACAGGTCACTAACGTAGAGCACATTTGAGAGTTTCGGTATCGCGCCTCTCCTACCTGATAATAAAAGCGTGTTTCTGTATCTTTAAATACTTCTTGATTTTGATATCTATATATCAGCATAATTTTGATATCTATATATCAGCTATTCTACGTCTGCATCTCTATCACAATGCTTTTCCCCATTTCCCTTTTGTTGATCATCTACATTAGTCCCATTTTTTAATTTTTATTTATTTATTAATTTAAGAGAGAGAGAGGAAGGAAGAGAGAGGGAGGGAGAGAGAGACAGAGAAGAGGGAGAGAGAAACATTGACTTGTTGTTACACTCATTTATTGGTTGACTCGTATGTGCCCTGAATGGTTATGGAACTTGCAACCTTGGGGACCACACTCCTGCCAACTGAGCCACCCTGCCAGGGCTTATTGTTCCCATATTAGGAAGGAGCTATGGAGAATGAAGCGGAAGTAAGCATCCTTGAGGCATATCTAACTACTCTCTCCTCAGGAAACATTTCTAGAGGTGAAATTATCCGGACAACTTTGGGCCTCGACGGCATCGTGTGTCACGGTGATTACAAATTGCTTTCTATAAAAAGAACAGACTCATTTAGATAGATGCTGGCCCCTCGGTGTGAGGGCTGAGTCACCATCCTCAGCCACCCTGATTAATATCATTCAAAACTGACTATTTCATCACTAAAAATAGGACGTTAACTTTGTTCAAATTGCCTCGGTTGGATTATTAGTGGAGATAAATATTTTCACGTGTTTACTCGTTACTTGTTCGAACACCTTTTTGGTTGTGCAGGTTTGTGTGAGCTGTGAGCGTGCTTGCTTTCTTGCCTGGCTGTGTCAGAGTGACTTTTACTTCACTGATGAGACCTCTATAGATTGCAGGTATTATTATCTTGTCTTTACAGGACACGCATGACTTCCCAGTTTGTTTATACCTTTTCATGTTTCTGTGCTTTAGACAATGTTTATTGTTTCTCTTCTCTTTGACATTTAAGAGTAAATATATACTTATGGGAAGGCTTTATAAAAACCAAGATTGAAATGTAATCTATAAAACAAAACATGTTATGAGTTCCACCAGAAACAATCACCATTATACGTTTGGTGCTGCTCCAGCTACTGACCGAGTACAACTTTTTAAAAATCTTTACTATAAAACTGGAATTAAATAGAATACATCCTACCATAATCTGCTTTCCTGAGTATGTTATTTGTCTGCTCAATAGTCCTATACGGTATGATACTTAATAGCCACAAACTCTTCCATCGTGGGGATGAAATATATCATTTTGAACAGTTACCAGTTGTTGAGCATTCTAAAATATGTGTGTGTGTTTTTCATTGATTTCTGAAAGGAAGAAAGAGGGAGAGATAGAAACATTGATGATGAGAGAGAATCCTTGATCACCTGCCTCCTGCATGCCCGCTACGGGGGTTGGAGCCTGTAACCCAGGCATGAGCCCTGACTGGGAATTGAACCGTGACCTCCTGGTTCATAGGCCAACATTCAACCACTGAGCCACGCTGGCTGGGCAGAGCATTCTAGATACTTCCAAATGTTACCTAGAACGAACACTGGCCCTGACCAGAGATTAGTTTCTTTATTCTTTCAACAAATATTCATGGAGCAGTGATGCAGGCGTGATACAACCGTTTGCTGAGCGTCTACTTTGTTCCAAGCACCCTGGGCAATGATCACGAGGTGTGTGCTTGTCATCTCTGTTCTCTGGCTGAAGAAATTAAAACATAAAGTGGTTAAGCAGCTGGTCCAAGGTCACGTGGCTCTGGCTGTTTGGAGCGATGGGGCTGGGGTTTGAATCCAGGTGGGCTAGCTGCAGGGTGGGGGTCCCAGGGCCACCACCTTTGCTGCTGGTCCTGTGACAGGCAGAGCTCCAGGGCCCACAAACAGGCAGAGCCACAGCCACAGACAGGACTGGTGTAGGGGGAGAGACACATGGGAAACACCAACGCAGAATGAAAGCGTTGCTTAGATTGCACGTAGACGGCGTAATGGGCCTCACTTTCCTCACCTGAGGAGGGGGATGCGAAGAGCTCATGCTCTGTAGCCTGGAGTAGCCTAGAAGGATAAGCTGGGAGACGCATTTGGAGTAGACCTGCAACTGGAGAGCCCTCAGCCCATATCTCCTCTTCTCAGAGCAGGCCCGGAAGTGTTGGCAGAACAAATGCCTGGATGGATCAGAAGCTCGAAGAATACAGAGCATTCATCCCAAGTGACCTTGGCATATCCCATTTCAGAATGGGCTTTAGCCTGGTAGGCATGGTTCAATGGTTGAGCATCGACCTATGAACCAGAAGGTCAAGGTTCCATTCCTGGGCAGGGCACATGCCTGGGTTGTAGGCTCGATCCCCATAGGGTGTGTGCAGGAGGCAGCCGATCAATGATTCTCTCCGATCATTGATGTTTCTATCTCTCCCTCCCCCCTTTCTCTCTGAAATCAATACAAATATATATATTTAAAAAAATAAAGAATGGGTTTTAACATTCCTGCCCTTTGCAAAGCCCCCAGAAGATGCGATGTTTTCTGGAGAGCAAGGGCGCAGGTCCCCAAGACTTCTGGCTCTCTCAGCCTCGCGACTGCTCCCAGCAGCAGGGTGGGCAGCCCATCCCTGTTCCACAAGCATTTGTCACACAGTCACTTGTGGCTGGAAACGTGCAGATCCCAGCATGTGCATGATCCAGTCAAGGGGTGGGATCTCCATCAAAGGCGGCCGTTTGGGTACCAGCTGCTTGGTAGCAAATACATCTCTAATGCAATCAAACAGTCACGCGATTCATTGATGGAGAACAATTGTTTTTAAATACAGTCTAGTAGCCGGGACCATTAACATTCTTTCTGGTTCAATTAGTTAAGTTGGTTTGAATTAGAGACACTTGGCTATAAGCTAAGAAAAACAAATGCTATTGCCATTCAGCATTAAAACCCCCAGCCTCCTTCCCCCAACGATAATGCATGGCGGAGCCCAGCAACAGAGGGGTCTGAGGGGACCCCGGTGGTCTGCGGGGAAGGGAGTCCTACAGGAAACCAAAGTCCAGCAGCTCCACCATGGAAGCCCAGCTCAACCCACAGCCTTGGCAAGGGGCAGGGGAGGGGGACTCATCTGATTTCTCTCTCAGAGTCCGGGCGGCCCCAGGCTGGACTGCGCTTCCAAACCCAGATTTCACTGCTGGGTCGCAGGCTGTGGGCGAAATGGGGGGGAGTTGTCGAGAGAGAGAGAGAGAGAGAGAGAGAGAGAGAGAGAGAGAGATTGACTTGTTGTTCCCCTCATTTATGCATTCACTGGTTGACTTGTATGGAGCCCCCAATCTTGGTGATCTATCTATCACACATCTATCTATCACACCAGTGCCACCCAGGCCCGAACCCATACCCATGGCTCTCTTTGGAAACAGAAACACACATGGTGGAACCCCTTCCCCTCTATTTCCAAAGCTGTCTCCTCACAGACACGCCCCCCAGCCTTTAGGTCACCTTGAATTGGGATTGGACTAGGAAGCCCTTGGCTGCTGCTTTCTTCTCTTTCTGCCTTTAGAGGGAAGTCTAGGCACAGGCGGCCTTCTGATGGGTGCAGTGCATTTCGCTGTCAACACCCAGACCGACTGCTCAGCCCCACCCCACCAAGCAGAGCTCCTCACCCCCTCCCCAACCCCCACTGCACCTTCCCCCCGCCCTAATGCCACCCGCTGTCCCGCCCCAGGCCAGGAGGGGCCCACAGCTCTGAGGGTTGGTCTTCTATGGGCTGTTTTCTCTTTGGCTGCAAACCCACTCCTTTGTCCTGTCTTCCTGGGTCTCTAACCTGGCAGCCTCCCCACCCTTTCTCACAGCTGGGCACCAGGCAGCATTTTCTCTGGGGGCCCAAGCAGACCTTTTGAGGCCAGCCCTGAGCTTCCCCCCATTCCTGCCCTGAGCTTCCCCCCATTCCTGCCCTGCCCCCCAGCCCCAGCACTGCCCTGCCTCCCAGCCATTGTCTAGGCTGCTGCTGCCCGCCCCTGGAATCCACTTCCCCTCACACCTCTCCAAACTTAAGAGACCCCCCAATACCAGTCCTTCTTTGAGAGCCTTCAGGCTCCCAGACCTTCTTTGAGAGCCTTCAGGCTCCCAGACAGAAGGAACATTTGCCCTCTGTGCACACAGGGCATTTGCCCCCTGATTCCACAGACCACACCCCTCTCATCCGTCTCCTCTTTTTTGTGTGTGAAAACCCATCTCCCAACAGAATAGGAATTCCCCAAACACAGGGACCCCTTTTTAAAACTATATTTTATTGATTTAAGAGAGGAAAGGAGAGGGAGAGAGAGATAGAAGCATCAGTGATGAGAGGGAATCATGGATCAGCTGGCTGCCTCCTGCACACCCCATACTGGGGATGGAGCCTGCAACCCAGGCAAGTGCCCTGACCAGGAATCAAACCGGGACCTCTTGGTTCATAAGTCGATGCCCAACCATTGAGCCACACGGCTAGGCACACAGGGACCCTGATTTATTTTCACTTATACCTCCAGCCCCTTCACTCCAGGCCTCATGGTGCCCCTATGTGGCAGCACTCAGGGGTCCTGGCAGTCCTTTCCCAGGACACCCCAGGTCCAGAGAAGTGCGACCTGCTGGCTCTGTGGGTCCTGCCACTGTGGTCTTGTCTGACCTCAGCAGATGGTACATTTACTTAGGCTCTTGATGGCTCCCTCTATATCTGTTATGAAGGTAACCATGCAAATTCTGTGGATTCTTGTGTGGAATCTGTGATGCCATGTTACAAACATCACATACATGAGCAGGTGTCCAGTCCGGGGGCTTTCAGAGCGGGTGGCCCCTCTCTCCGGGCCACACCCACCCTAGTGACCTGTCCCTGGGGCTTCTCTGGACTCTCTCACAAGCCATTGTCTAATCATTTTAGCTGGTAAACTTTCGAAAACAATTTTTGGGGGCCCTCTTTTTATTTGCCTTTCCTGTTCTATGTCACCTAGTCAAGGATTTGAATACTTTCTTTGGGAGAACATATTAGGAGAAAAAAAAAAACAATGGTTAATGGTCTGAGATGCCTTTTAAATTATTTTTAATTGTGGTAAAATACACATCACATAAAAGTTAGCATCCTAAACATGTTAAGCGGCACAAAGTACCTTCATTCACACGATTGCACAGTTATCTCCGCCACTGGTCTCCTGACCTCTTAGCATCTTGCAAAACATTAAACTGCATTAAACACTAACTCCCCCTTTCCTCTTGCCCCAGACCCTGGCCACCCCCATTCTACTTTCTGTCTCTAGAAATTCATCTGTTCTATGTTCCCCGTCTAAGTAGATTCATACAATACTTGTCCTCTGATGACTGGCTTATTTCACTCAGCATAGCGCCCTCAAGTTCACCCATGTTGGCACACGTGTGAGGATTTTAGTTGCTTTTAAGGAGAAATAGTGTTCCCTCGTATGTGCATGCACTACACAGTGTTCATCTCTTCGTCTGTCCACGAACATGGGGCTCACTCCCCTGGGAAATGACTACTTCCTGGTTGACACAGACTCCTGAAAGTCAGTTTCAGGAATCCTCTTCCTCCTTGTTAAGAAAGCAATCAGATTGACCTTGACTTGTCCCTCAGCCCCGGTCTTCATGAGAACGTTAGCTGGCTTTGGGTCACAGTGTCTCAACACTCTGAATCTCAGTCCTGTCATTTCTACTCGGGGATGATAACACCTCCCTGACCACGTGGCCCCTGGAGATAGGCATTTGCTGGTGGCCGTGGGCCCCAGCACGCTAGGTAGGTGGTGTCTGCTATCCTTCCTGACTCTCCAGAGCAACCATCTGTCCTCCCGTCGCCCCTGAGGTCTGCAGACCCTTTGGACCATGCACTTTGGGAGGCATGTGAGTTACGGACTCCCTTCCGTGGCTCCACACTTACTGTTTTCTGCGCTTCAAAATGGAAACGAAAGCGTTTTGAGACATGCATGGTGAGACTGTCTTCTCTTATTTTTACTCTCTGAGATGTCTCCTTGCCCTTGGGTTCCTTTGAACTGAACCAATACTCCCTGAGCCTGTGCTCCCTTAGATGGGGAGCTCCTGGGGGCAGGGGCCCGGTCCATCCATCACCCCTCAGCCACAGTCAGCTTCGCCTGTTTGATTTTCTGACCATTGACAATTAGCCCCCTTGATGCAAGAAATCATTCTGTGCATTGGTATGTATTACAAGTCCTACCAGAAGAGCAAGCTTTTTATTCTTTTTCCAATGGAGCCCTTTTCTGGAACTTTATAATAATTTCCAGATGGTAGAACTGGCTCTCAGAGATGCGAGTGGCTACGGAGGCGGCTCTGACTGGGTCCCAGGCCTCCGGACTTCAGATCTGGGACTCGCCTGCTCGGCATGGGGGTGTGGAGAGACCGGGCTCCCTGGTCCGTAGCAGCTAGGAACCAGCTCCCAGGCAAAGGTTCCCAGGGAGAACCTGAATTCACGCTCAGACACTGCTGCATGTACCAGGCATTGATCAGATGTCCCCATGACAACCTGGTGGTCTATGTCTAACATCTCATAAATTCCCTGTCTGGGTAGCTCAGTCGGTTAGAGCATCATCCCAGTACACCAAGGTTGCAGGTTCAATCCCCCGTCAGGGCACATATGAGAATCTCTTTTTCTCTCCCTTCCTCTCTCTCTAAAATCACTTAAAAATTAAATTCTTGCCGTAACCAGTTTGGCTCAGTGGATAGAGCGTCGGCCTGTGGACTCAAGGGTCCCAGGTTCGATTTCGGTCAAGGGCATATACCTTGGTTGCAGACACAACCCCGGTGGGACACAACCCTGGTGGGGAGTGTGCAGGAGTCAGCTGATCAATGTTTCTCTCTGACTCTCTATCCCTCTCCCTTTCTCTCTGTAAAAAAATCAATAAAATATATTTTTAAAAAATTAAATTCTTATAAATGAATTTTCCTTTTGACTTAGAAAGTTTAATTATGAATTTTTCTTAAAAATTAATCATATCTAGGCAAAGATCTATATGCAATCCACTCCCTTATATGATTTATGCTGCTAGAATTCTGGAAACGTTAAATACCCACTGGTAAAAAAGTAGTTAACCAGTCTATGGAGCAGCCAGCAAATGGCATGCTAAGCAGCAATTAACAATCATGTTTTAGAAGGCTACTTAATGACACTTAACATGTTCATAGCACTTCCAAAGAGGAAAAGCAGAATTAAAGAAAATTATGTATATGTGGCTATTGAAAAATAAGACCTGAATCAAATACATGAATAAAATAAAATACATGAGAAAGTTTATAGCTCTATCAAGGTAAGAGGATTATGGAAATTTTATTTTATTTCTGGCTTGTTGCTTTTCTAGCTATTACATATTTGTGTGTGTGTGTGTGTGTGTGTGTTTGTGTGTATTTACATATACTATATAATAAAGAGATAATATGCAAATTGACCATCATGCCCTCATACAAGATGGCTGCCCCCATGTGGGCACAAGATGGCTGGCAGGGGAGGACAGTTAGGGGCAACCAGGACAGCAGGGAAGGGCAGTTGGGGGTGACCAAGCCTGCAGGGGAGGGCATTTGGGGGCGATTGGGCCAGCAGGGGAGCAGTTAGGTATCGATCAGGCTGGCAGGGGAGTGGTTAGGGGGTGATCAGGCTGGCAGGCAGAAGTGGTTAGGGGTAATCAGGCATACAGGCAGGCAAGTGGTTGGGAGCCAGCAGTCACAGATTGTGAGAGGGATGTCCAACTGCTGGTTTAGGCCTGATCCCTGTAGTCAGGCCTAAACTGGCAGTCAGACATCCCCTGAAGTGTCCAGATTGGAGAGGGTGCAGGCTGGGCTGAGGGACACCTCCCCACAAGTGCATGGAATTTCATGCACCGGGCCTCTAGTATATTTATATATACACATATAAACACACATAAAAACATGCATGAACACATGCACACATACATATATGATGGCTTTACTATATCAGATCTACTCAAATAGTGACTTTGTTTCCCCAAACACAGTGGCTACTAGACTCTCCCCATGTAACCTCTATGCAAAGGCAACATTGGGGTAGAGCCAGTGGTGGATGGGAGCTCTGGACATCACCTGCCTACTGGCGCCCAGTGCAGGACCCTCCAAGCCTGTGGCCCTGACAAAAGGCCACCTTCTCTCGAGCACTCTTAGGCCAGGGGGATCCCACCAGCGGGTGGGGACTCTCACTCTGCACCACTCAGGTTTCCTGGAGAATCTACTAAGCCAAACTTCGTGGTTTCTGCCTCCTGGGGGACACAGCATTAGGCTCCTGGAATAAATGACAGCCTTTCCAATGTGGGAAGACAGATTACATGTCTCCTGAGCCATCCCTTCCCCAGACAGATGTGTAAAAAAGAGTGTGTGTGTGGGGGGGGCTTTAATCACTATTAGCCAGCAGCAAGGTCCTCTGGCACAACTCAATGATGAGGGGGTTTCCTCCTGGGGAGCCCCCTCAGCACCCTCAGCAGACACATTGCTCCCCCGTCCAGCTCCCACAGCAACCTGTCTCTCAACATGTTGTGAGGATGGGGTCCCTTTCCTCAGCATTTTGTAACCTCATCAAGTCAAGGGATCTTTCCCAACTCATATCTGCATACCTAGTACTGAACACAGGGATGGACATCCATTCATTCACTGGACTATTGGGAACCAACAAATAGCAGGTACCAGTTATTTTACATGCAGCACATATTTATCAAGTGCCTACACTGAGTCAGGCATGGTGGTATCTCTGGTTTACATCTGGGAACACAACAGATAGGAGCCTTCAATGGATGGAACTTATGGTTTGCCAAGGAAGTCAGAATATAAACAGATGATAGATAGATGATAGATAGATAGGTAGATAGATAGGTAGATAGATAGATAGATAGATAGATGATAGATAGATCGACAGATAGATGATAGATGGACAGATAATAGATGATAGAGAGTTAGATAGATGATAAATAATAGATAGATGTTAGATAGATGATAGGTAGGTGATAGATAGATAGATAGATAGATAGATAGATAGATAGACAGACAAATTGGAAGGATTAAATAGATGAATGGTTGAATGGATAGATGGGTGAATGGACTGGATAAATGAGTGTATGAATGGATGGATAGATGGATGGATGAATAGATCTGTGCATGGTTGAATTGGATGGATGGATGGATGGATGGATGGATGGATGGATGGATGGATAGATGGATGTGTGCATGGATGAATTGGATGGTAAATAAATAAATGAATAGCAGGTACCAGTTATTTTCCATTATCATCCTGAAGAGAAAGAAGAGGGAGTGTAAGAGGAGACGCTGTGAGCATGAGAATAGTGCAGTGATTGGGAACAAGGACTCTGGAGCTAGAGAGCATGGATCTCAGCTCCACCTCTCACTAGCTGCATGGAACACAGGTGAGTTTTTCCTCCTATGTTTTCTTTCATCCTAACCAGGCAAATCAGGATTCAACGAGTGTATTTTTGTGAAAATGTTTAAAGTGTGCACATGCAAGCAAGTGTCAATTGTTACTGTTGAGGTCAAGATGTTCACGCGTAGGGGTCAAGGAAGACACTTCTGGAAAATGTCTCCTGGGACTTTAAGAATGAGTAAGCAATGGCTGGGAGAGCACTGGACGCAGGGAGGGGGAAGGGTGTGGGCGAGGACTCCAGGCAGGTAAAGAACCTGATGCACTTCCATAACCAAAGGATGGCAAAAAATACCTGGGGAAGTCAGCTGGTCAGCTTGGCAGGGCCTCACAGGCCCCTTCCCACATGGTTTGGGTCCTGCAAGATTTCAGCTGGGGAGGACTGTGTTTTACTTTTTTGTCTCTCTGCCTGCTCAGTGGGAAGGAAGGAGGCAGGTGGGCAGGGAGGAGGCTGACCAGGCCCCAGGAAGTGATGATGAGGTGGTAGGGAGTCAGAGATAATGCTTGGGGAAATGAGAAAAGAAAGATGAGTAGACATACCCTGGGTGCCAGTGAATAACGGATGGTGAGTGGACAGAAATTGTGCTAACGCCCTTCTCCTGGAGCATGTATTAAAGAAATTATTCATGACAGTTGTGAAAGATGGTAAGGCAGACTTTACCCAAGACCATCTTGAGTAGTGTAGGGACTACCGTGGTAGAATTTTCCAAAGGGGTTGAGAATGGGACTCAACTCAGAATAGAGCATGGGTGTGTAGGAATTTATAACCAAGGAGAAGAGTGGGGGACAGTGGATAGAAAACTCCTAGGAAGAAACTGTTGTTGTCAAGATGTGCATGCATAGGGGTCAGGGTGAGAGAGGATTTTGGCTGAACCGACCAAGCAGTCATCTTGCCGAAGACAGCCAGGGTGCTCTTACATTTTTTGGGGGATGATGAAAGCAGAGGAACCCAATGAGCTATCCAGGGTGATCAGATATTGAGGATGGGTGGTTCTGTCTAAACTGACTTAGCAGGGTTCTTGCTAACACTGGATTTTACAAGGAAGGGCATAGATGGACCCAGGAGAGGGGTTGGGAGCCTGATTAAAGGATTTTTTTCACCTGCACACACATACTCAATATTTCTGTTCAGAGAAGTGTGTGGCTATGATGCTGAATCAAGGTTCTTCCACAGGACAAAGGAACAGATGTCCTTCAGATGGGGTCTTAGGAGGATTGTGTCCAGGGTGATTCTCCTATTCTCCCTGGAGTGGAGCAGAATGCCATGTGTATTCTCAGGATGCACATGGTGGGAGAGTGTTGACCATACAGCCTTTTTAGGAAAAAAGGAACAAGGACAGTGAGGCGTGAGACTGAAACCATGAGGTAGGTGAATGGCAGGCAGCCTGGGGACGGTGGAGCTGGGGGAAGTGGCTCAGACAGCCAGGTTATTGTTCTCAAACACTGAAAGGCTGCCCCCAGAAACTGAAATTCAACTGGCCAGGCACAGCTTCCATGAGGGGATTAAGGGCCATTGGATGAAGCCAACAAGCAAGTGAAATATCCTATATAAAGGGTGTCCCAAAATTCACGCAAGAAGTCATTTTGATAGAAAACACAGGTTTATAATTAAAAATTGTAAATTTTTTATTGATTCATAAAGTATATAGTATAAGGTTATGTATGGAATAGCATATAGGGTAAATGGCCTCCACAGCTTTGCTGGCACATACGGATTCTTTTGTTGAAATTTTCCATGACCGGTTTGCATAAATGTGGCTGAATTTTGATGAGGCTCATTTTCATCTTGATGGCTTGGTTAAGCGACATACTTGTTGCATTTGGGGTTCAGAAAATCCATGAGTGATTGTTGAGAAACAAATGCATTCACAATGTGTCACTGTTTGGTGCGGATTTGGGGCTGGAGGCATCATCGGACCATTCTTCTTTGAAAATGTGGC
>NW_005871276.1:1023240-1046883 GCF_000147115.1 Myotis lucifugus | reverse complement strand
GGGCAGTTTGGGGTGATTGGGCTGGCAGGGGAGCTGTTAGGGGGTGATCAGGCTGGCAGGCAGAAGTGGTTAGGGGCAATCAGGCAGGCAGGCAGGCGAGTGGTTGGGAGCCAGCAGTCCCGGATTGTGAGAGGGATGTCCAACTGCCGGTTTAGGCCTGATCTCACACAGGGATCGGGCCTAAACCAGCAGTCTGACATTCCCCAAGGGATCCCAGATTGGAGAGGGTGCAGGCTGGGTTGAAGGACACCCCGCCCCCCCAGTGCACAAATTTTGTGTACTGGGCCTCTAGTCCTATATAATAAAAGGCTAATATGCAACTCTACCAAAGAGTGGAATGACTAGGGCTGGCTAGTGGGCAGCACCAGGCCAGCCAAGGCAGGTGCCGGCGAGCAGAGGGAGGGGATGGTGATGGGTGGGGGCAGTGGTAACCGGCAGCTGCGCCTGCAGCAGGGCGATGGGGAGCAGGGCTGGAGCTTCCCCCTGGTGGTCAGTGCGCTCCCACAGGGATGTCCACGGGGAATGGGCCTAAGCAGTCAACTGGACATTCCCTGAGGGCTCCCAGACTATGATAGGGCACAGGCTGGGCTGAGCAACCCTCCCCTCCCCCCGCCCCTCCACCCAGTGCACATGCACTGGGCCTCTAGTACTTAATATTATCAGTCGCTATGGAAATGCAAATCAAAACCACAGTGAGGTAGCACTTCATACCCAGTAGGATGGACAATAGCAAGTGTTGGGGATGATGTGGAATAACTGAGGCCCTGGCATTGCTGGTGGGAATGTAAAATGGTACAGCTACTTTGGAAACAGTAAGGCAGTCCCTTAAACACTTAAGCATAGGGTTACCCTATGACCCAGAGATTTCACTCTGAGTTATATACTCAAGGAGAATAAAAACATATCCACATAAAAATATTGTGCCTGAAGGTTCACAGCGGAATTATTTGTAATAGCCAAAAAGTAGAAACAACTAATATCCATCAACAGATGAATGAGTAAATACAATGTGGTCTACCCTTACAATGAAATGTTATTCAACCATAAAAATAAATACTGATATATGGTACAATGCAGTTGAACCCTTGAATATATTATACTGCATGAAAGAAGCCAGCCATAAAGGCCACAGATTTTAAGGATCCGTTTATATAAGATGCCCAGAATTGGCAAATCCATAGAGACAAAAAGTAGATTACTTGTTGCCAGGGACACAGAGGGTGGGAAATGGGGCCTGATTACTAATGAGTACAGAGCTTCTTTTTGGAGTGAGGAGTATAATCTGGAATTAGATATCGGTGATGGTTGCCCAAACTTGTGAATATACTAAAAATCAATGATGGTATACTTCAAAAGGGTGGGTTTATGGTGTGTGAATTATATGTCAATAAAGCTTTTATTAAATAAAGAATACAAAGAAGCATGAAAAAAGTAGTTTCTACTTAGAAAAGAGAGCCAAAAGCACTTTCTAAACCTATTGTCTAAACCAGCCGTGGGCAAACTACGGCCCTCGGGCCCGATCAGGCCCGTTTGAAATAAATAAAACTAAAAAAAAACACAAAACCATACCCTTTTATGTAATGATGTTTACTTTGAATTTATATTAGTTCACACAAACACTCCATCCATGCTTTTGTTCTGGCCCTCCGGTCCAGTTTACGAACCCATTGTGGCCCTCGAGTCAAAAAGTTTGCCCACCCCTGGTCTAAACTGTTGGATTATTTTGTAATAATCATCCTAGGTTAAAAGTTCTTAAATAAAAGGCTATATTTTTTTTATATTATTTATAATAGCAGGATCAATCTATATAATAATCTGTTGTTACCCAATTTGTAAGTTTATTATGGATACTTTTCTATGGCATAAAATAGCAGTCCACTGTATAATATTATCTAGCGGGTAATATTCCATGTAGAAATACGCTGAGCCTTTTATCTAGCGATGGCTATGTAGGTGGCCTGCAGACCTACATTTTATGTATAATCTATATTAATAAAAGGCCCGTGGCTGTAACACCATCATGACCAAACGAGCAGCGGCTCTAGCGGTGGGCGTGGCGGGGCGCGAGCAATTAGCAGTGGAGAGCTACGAGCGGTGGAGGGTGGGGCAGTGAGCTACAAACAGCGATGGGCAGGGCAGCCAGCTGAGGCAAGCAGAAGCGAGCTACTCGTGCACGATTTCATGCGCACTGGGCCTCTAGCGTTATATAAACGTCCTATACCCATGCTTCGTTTACTTCCCTAACAATTTTCTCAGCTTCCATCCAAATTGGAATTCTTCAGAGGAAGGCTCCATATAGGTTTTTAGGCGATTGGGATGTATTGGCGGATCCTTCTTCTCCCAGGCCACGCCAGTTTTTCTTGTCCCACAAGCAGAACATGTAATGGACTCCCATGCCAGTTTGCGTACCTTGGTATGTTAGTTGCTGGGTTGAACAGGCCCTTGTATAGCTCGGGGACAGGGACAATTAGAAGGAAGGCAAGTCCTGGTTCTCACTTCTTGCTGGACTAACCCTTCCCTGTACCATGACCATCGAGGTCTCAGCTAAAGAATGAGAAAGGAAAAGGTGACACGTTGCTGACACATTGAGGTACTTGGAGGTGCTAAGGATGTCAGCCCTGAGTCCTCGTGGGCTCCCAGGTGGGCACATGACATGGTCAAAGTGACACTTAATCTCTCCTTCATTAATTGAGGATCTATAAAAATAGCGTATTTGGCAAAATTTTCTACAGTTAGCATATTAATAAGGTGACCCTGGCCAGGTGAGCTGCTGGATTTATGTGTGGGTGATGCGAGGGGACCCAGGGCTCGGAGGCAGATCCAGTGCAGTGAGGTACCTGAGCTCCACGATCCCATGGACGAGCTACTTTGTGCCAAGACAAGGATTAGTGCTAACAGTTCCTCCCCAGGGAAGCACTGTCTGAATCCGGGTTTTCTGCAGGGGCTGTACGTGCAGCCAGCGTCCTATGGGGAGCAGGGAGGAAAGGCGCACGTAAGGTCAATCCCAGGGCTTTTGTCTGCCAACAATATCAGAGGACATCAAAGCTTCTGAGTCACTTAGGTGACTGTCCTGTCTGTGTTGTCCAGGTAAGCAAGAAACCCAGGAGGGAGGTGGGTGCCAGCACTGGAAACCTTTTTTTGTCATGTGAGGTAACATATTTGCCAGTTCCAGGGACTAGGACGTGGACATATCTGCGGGGCCATAGTTCCTAGCTGTACTGTACTATGCCTCAGGGGCACTTACGCATCATTTATCAAATGCCCACAGGACCTGAGAGACACCACCCGCAGAAGGCTACAGGTTGGGAGACAGAAGAGAGAGCTTTCCTATCCAGCCCTCTTAGGCTCTGGCCCCAGACTTTTCTACCGCTTTCCATTATTAAAATAGGAGATTTTTTTTTCCAGACCTAAGTCTCAGCCCAGTTTGTGAAATAGAAACCTTCCCTCTGGCAACATGTTCCTGGGGTGGAAAGCGGCATTTTCCATTTTGCCCAAGTTTGGATTCTCTAATAGCCAACTCTGCCTTCTGTGCGTGCAAATTATCCTGCAGACAGGGACGGGGGCGCTCTGATTCCAGGGGAGTTAAAGGATCCCAGCCCCGGGAAGCCATCTCATGGCCACTTCCCCGGGTGCAATAGGACCTTTGTTATGCTGGCACACAAGGGGTCCTCCTCAGGTCCACTCCCCTGGAAGGTTCTGGTTCCTGGAGCTTATGTGTGTCTATTCCTCAGTCAACTAACTCAGGGGTACACTGCAGGGGTGCCGGGGACCCAGTCTCTCAGACCCAGGGGTGACTCCAACCTGCCTTGGGCTAATTTCCAGGCAATTCTCCTGCCAAGCTATATATATAAAAGCCTAAGCAACCGAATGACCTAATGACCGAACAACTGAACGACCGGTTGACCTGTCACCATGACACACACTGACCACCAGGAGGCATACGCTCAATGCAGGAGCTGCCCCTGGTGGTCAGTGAGCTCCCATAGCGGGAGTGCTACTCAGCTGTCCTTTGGGTGCCAGATGCAGAGCTCATGGCTGGCTGCCACAGCCCAGATACCGCAGCAGAGTGTCAGCGAACCTACCAAGCGGCAGGCAGGCGCAGCGGGGCCAGGATGAGCAGGAGCGGCAGGCAGCATTGGATTGCCGGTTACAGCCTGATCCCCGCAGGCCACGCCGAGGGACCCCATGGATTCATGCACCGGGCCTCTAGTCAATATATGTTTTTCAAAAGTAAGGGCAGAGGCAGGGTGTTCTGTTCTGTGAAGGAGGAATGCTAAAGAATACTAAGAGTTAAAAGATGCTCATGGTCCCTCAAACATGTCAGGTCCCCGTCTCTTTCCCTCCTCGCTGTCATTTCTCCTTACTGATAGTGTGCGAGAGCTGAGCCGTCCCCTCCCCAGCTAACATTTAGTGCCGGCAGCGCGCTCTGTATACTCGCTCCCCGGAGACATCTGAAAGTGATTTCAGAGGCCGAGCACTCAAATTAGACACGGAAAGCAACGGAGATAAAACCAAAGATGGATTTATCCTGTCGAAACTCAGAGGACAACTGATGAGACATTTTTTTCTCTTATCCTTAGCCCACAGAGGGGGTCCTCACCCGGATTGTCATTTTTCTGGAATCTTGATCTGCAAGTCAAGGAATTGTGGGGTGGAGCACCCATCGGTAAGTGTTGGGATTGCCAGGTGTCTGTCTGGGGTCACCTTCTGAACCCAACGTATGGATTTGGCAAGTTCAGTTTGGAATAGTGAAGCTGGATGGGTCACATGGCTTCTAGAACCTCAGCTTTGCACAATTTGGACTCGGTTTAATATCAGGCCAGCCACTCTATTTCCCTTGCGTAGGCCGGTCAGGAACCGTTGATTTTGTGTAAGTTTGGGAATCTTATAGGGTGTAATACAGCGAGATGCCTCCTTTCAAACTAAATATTTTACTTAAAAATATATTTATAGACTTGTACATTAGAAACCAACAAATTCCAATAAAATATATGCAGGAAAACATTCTGGCCCAGGGACAAGGTCTGGATCTGAAATACAATGAAGCCAATGAAAATAAAAGGTGGAGTCTCTTCAGACAGTCCCCTCATTTCCTGTGACTTTATTTGCTTTTATTCTCATCTATGGATTAGACACATGCAGGACACAGCTTCTCTCTGGTGCACTCCACTGTCCTAGATATTTCACTCTTGGATACGAAAATAATTGTAAATTGTAGTATTGGTCTTAGAAGGTGGAGAGAAATGGCTCAGTTTTCCTGTGGGACGTGGCAGACCTCACAGACATGGCATGGGCTTTCTGATGCCAGCAGAGCCTTCGTGTTCCGAGGCAGAGACATGGCATAATGGGGAGGCGGAGGGGTTGGAGTTCTGCCTTGGCCTTTTGACTCCCAAAGGAGACCTCAGTGGAATTAGTTGGACCTTCTGAGTTGGAATGGCTGGGTCCTATGGTGACCCTATTTATTTATTTATTTACTTATTTATATTTATTTATTTATTTATTTATCCTCACTTGAGGATATTTTTCTACTGACTTTTTTCAGAGAGAGTAGAAGAGAGAGGGAAAGACAGAGAGACATATCAATGTGAGAAACACATTGATGATTGGTTGCCTCCTGCGGGAGCCCTGGCCAAGGCCCAGGCCAGGGAGGAGCCTGCAACTGAGGAACGTGCCCTTGACCGGAATCGAACCCGGGACTTGACCAGGGTTACCATAGCCCTAGCCGGTTTGGCTCAGTGGATAGAGCGTCGGCCTGCGGACTTTATTTGCTTTTATTCTTGTCTATGGATTAGACACATGCATGACACAGCTTCTCTCTGTCGCACTCCACTGTCCTAGATATTACATAGGCTATGTAACCCTATGTAAAACTCTCTAAGGAATGATCACACTTTTTTACATTGTTTAACCCAAAGTGATTGTACTAAATATTTGCACCAGGGATGTGGACAGGATGCAATTTCTTCACATACTTGCCAACACTTGCTATTTTCTGTTTCGGTGTGTAACAGCCATTGTAACAGCCATTGTGAAGCTGCCCTGTGGCTTTGGCTCCCATTTCCCTGTGGCTGATGGTGCTGGGCATCTTTCCAGATGCTTCCCTTGCTTTCATGATATGGTTCTGTGGGCCTTGCCTTATTTCTCCACTTCCTGGACTGACCCTAGCTCCTGTTTCTTGCAGCTGAATCTTAATCGTCATTGTAACATCTGATCCCTGAGAACAGTGACTGGCACCGAGTAGGTTCCTGATAACGTCTAATAAATGAGAGTTTTCTTTATCATCTAATGCTTCTATAAGACACTCCGACTTACTGATACATTTCTACAAATTGAACAAATTGAACTGCATTGGAGTGAACTTATTGGTGCCATGATAACACTAGAACTTTACTCAGCAACTAGTAAATGCCTTAACTAATCTTCAGAGCAACTTTTGGTAGTAGATATTATTGTCCTCTCTTTACAAAATTGGGAAAGTGAGGCATGGAGACAATTGCACGCACCACTTAGATTTCATCGGTTTTACTATATCTCTGAGCCCCTTTGTAGCTAGGGCCAATGGAGTGTGGGCATGGTGACATATGTCACATCCAGCCTCAAGCAGTGAGGAAATGGCACACGATTCTTCAGATATTTCCTCTTTTGTGGCAGCAACCAGGAAAGCTGTGCCTTCTGAATGTGCTGCTCTGAGATGGGGATACCCCGATGGGCCTGCTTCTGAACTGAAAGTATGGGGCATATTCCCAATAGGAATGCTGAATGATGTGAAATAAACCTATTTTGTATTAGGACATTGGGATCTGGGACCTATTTGTCACTGCAGCATAGCCTAGCCTAGTACGTAGACATCAACTGGTTCTCCTAAGGCCACCCAATGAGGATGTAGAAGAACTTAGGTTCAAACCATGGACTGTTTGTCTCCAAAATCCTCTCTAATTTCACTCTAAGAGCTGCAAGCCTTACCTATCTGTGACACAATTTACAATACAATTGCATATCCATTTCCTTTAGTAGGCATTCATCGCTGAGTTGATTTAAATCTGATGTGGGGTGGACTCCTCCCCTCTGACCTGCCTAAACTTTTAATCTTTCCATAATTAACTAGAGGGTTTAGCTTTCTGGTAGATGTTAAGAAACGGTGAGCAAATCAGACATCTCAGAATGCGCCCTCTCCGATCAATTCCCTTGCTGTGCCTGGGCAGGTATAAGCTTGCTTCTGTCACTTGTGATCAGAAAGAACAAAACAGTGTGCTCAGCAAACAGCGAGAAACCAGTCTGAACACAGCCTGCAGGGGGAGCGGCTGTGGAAACATCTGCTGGGGGCTTTTTCTGAAGACCCTGGGACACCAAGCTGAAGAGTGTACATTTAACCAGCAGCCCCTGAAGGCTTCGTGACAATGAGATGTCTACAGCCACCGTTTAGGAAAGACTGGTCTGGCAAGAATGACTTTGACCAATAATGGTTATTGTCAGGATTGGCTTCCTCTTTAATAGCAACATCTAGACAGAGTCAGTTCCGTGATACTTGCCGAGTTATAAGTCAGAAAACACCTATTGGTTTTTGCATGACAACATGTCTGATTTAATTCATCATAAAAATTAAAAGTCCAACCTCGTCAGTGTATATGGTTTTCTTATGTTGGAAGCACAGTGCCGAAACACAACAATGATTGTGACTGGGTTATGCCTCTAGGGGGCTTTCAGAGGAGCGTTTGCAAACATCCTAGACCAGTGATGGCGAACCTTTTGAGCTCGGCGTGTCAGCATTTTGAAAAACCCTAACTTAACTCTGGTGCCGTGTCACATATAGAAATTTTTTGATACTTGCAACCATAGTAAAACAAAGACTTATATTTTTGATATTTATTTTATATATTTAAATGCCATTTAACAAAGAAAAATCAACCAAAAAAATGAGTTCGCATGTCACCTCTGACACGCGTGTCATAGGTTCGCCATCACTGTCCTAGACTGATATTATGTAATGATGGTTAGAGGAATGTCCCCATGGTAAAGAACATGGAATTGGAGAGTGTCCAGTAGGTAGGCCTGTGATCTGAATTCATGGTATTCTTATCCCTAAGAAGGATGGCTGGCCTAGGAGAGGGAAGGAGGTCCCATCCTTGGAGCACCCACAATTTCTGCAGAAGACATAAAGATCTGGCTTGGTATTCTTATGGAACTTCAGACAGGAACTGAATTTGTTAAATAGCTTAGTTATAAAAGGGAACTTAGCATTTAGTCTAATTATTCACTTTAAATAAATATATGTAGACTCCATGATTTAAATTCAAGCTTTTTTTTTTTATTCCCTTCCTTCTTTCTTAGTTTTCTTCTTTCCTTCTAAATATAGTGAATACAAGTTACTTTTGCTTTTACGGATGTGAATAAAATTGAGATACCCTTGGCCTTTAAGTCATTGCAGACACTTTTAATCAGAAATATCTGTGTCTTACTTGGTATGGATAAAATTTGAAAGAAAATGCTGTGTTAATACCATGGACTCTTTGTCTGGGCTTCGGGAAATGCAGAGTGGTGCAGCTAATGTACCTTTTATCCCCTTAAACAAAATAAATGGTATGTATAGGGTGTCCCAAAATTCACACAAGATTTGAATTTTGCATGAGCATTAACAACAACAACAACAAAAAATAAAAGCCTAATTTTACTTGGTTTATTGAATCAGATTTTAATATCTGTTGCCCTTTGATTTCAATCCCTTCAATTTGATAAGCATTACTAAGTACCAATTATGGCCCAGTAGCAGGGACAATGAAGACCAATGAAGACCATGGCTTTTCGTATGTGCCAGCAAAGCCGTGGAGGCCATTTGCCTGATGTGCTATTCCATACATAACCCTATACTGTATACTTTATGAACCAATAAAAAATTTACAATTTTCATTATAAACCTGTGTTTTCTATCAAAATTACTTCTTGCGTGAAGTTTGGGACACCCTATAGAATTCCACCCCAAATCTCTCCACATTTGCTCATGAGCAGTTTTCCAGGTAAGCCCTCAAAATGTTCTCACATGTAGTGGCTCAGAATCTACACAAAGCAGAGAGAGCCCAGTGGGAGGAGCAGTGATGTGCTTCTATGGCAACCACCAAGGACCCTCCCTCACCTGGAATCTGTGCCAGGTAGTACACTGAGCTTGGGTGGGTGAGCCATCAAAATTTGGTTCCTATCAAAGCAGTCTTTGGACTGAGTACAAGTATCAATTGGGAAGTAACCCAGGAAGCACTGTGTGGGTGTGAGGGCATGAGGCAAGAACGGGAAGGGCTCCAATAAAGAGTATGTTAATGAGCAGCTTATCACTGTGGGCAACTGGGACTCACACCTCTGAGAAGTCAGTGTCTGAGAGGCCCATTGTAGGTGTTTAAAATGTTTCCTGGATATTATCTGGAACTTTATCAGCAGAGCTGATGTTATGAAAAGTGATAGAATGAGCAGAAAATCAAATATCTCTGTAGCGGGACAAGAAACAATATTTAGTCAGTGGCTTCCCCCTCTTGAGTAATTCTCTCCCCATTCATTTATCCCTGGGGACCATGCTTCTCAATAGTAAATGTAAGTAAACTAACTTTTAAAATACTACACAAAGGGAGAACTTATGTCCAGATCGATGTATCTAAGATATTGGGAATGAATTATTAATTAGAAGGCTCAAAGTTCATAAAAAACAAAACAAAACATGTAACAGAAAGACATTTCACAACAAGAGAATGGAGCAGCTCATGTGAGTGTGTAACTGTTTGTCGTTTCTGTTTCCCATCACCAGGCTGCAGAATGATCTTTCCCAAGATGTGTCTTAACCTGCCATTTCTCACTTTAACACTTTTCAGCCACTGCACATCACCCCTGAGAAAGAACTCTAACACCTCGCCAGGCCACCAGGGCACGAGCTCCAGCTCACGTTTCTAGTTTTACCTCTACTCTTCCCTGCAGAACCACCCCTCCACCCCTCCACACACAGGACCTAGCATCTTAGCCTGGATCCACACTTGCTGTTTCCTGTCCTAGGAATAGCTCTTCTACTCACCACTACCAGGATTTGTCACTCCCTCGTGTTTATTCTCACTATATGCTTTGTTTATACGTCTGTGGTATTGTTACCTCCAGTTGCAAAAAGTTGTTTATGTAGATAGCTATACTTACTGGATTGTAGAGACTATATCTTATTCATCTTTGTGCCTGGAGCCTAGACTGTGGCTAGTATATGGTAGGTAGGTGCTCAAGAAGTATCTACAGGAAGAAAAAAAAATGGATGGATAGATGAATGAATGGATAGATGAGTAATGGATGGGTAGAAGGATAAATGAATGGATGGATGGGTGAACAGTTGGAATGATGGATGGATGGGAGGATGAGTGGATGGATGGATAAGTGGATGGATGCATAGATGGATGGGTGGATGGATGGATGGGTAAGTAATGGATGGAGGAATAATGGCTGGATGGAAGGATGGATGGATGGATGGATGGGTAGAAGGATGAATGGATGAATGGAGGGTTGGATGAGTGGCTAGATCAGGGGTCCTCAAACTTTTTAAACAGGGGGCCAGTTCACTGTCCCTCAGACCATTGGAGGGCCGAACTACAGTTTAAAAAACAACTATGAACAAATTCCTATGCACACTGCACATATCTTATTTTGAAGTAAAAAAACAAAACGGGAACACATACAATAAATGGACAAATACATATTGTATTGGCCGTAGTTTGAGGACCCCTGGGCTAGATGGATAGACATATGGATGGATGAAAAAAAATTATTTGATAATATTTCCCTGAAATCTTTAATTATAGATTAAAAGTATAAGAAGAAATTTAAATCTTTTAAATGTCTTTGTGGTTTTTCATTCAGGGAATTACGTTTGTTTAAATTTCTAAAGTCCAAGAGGAAGACATCTTGCCTTTTTCTTTGCCCCAACTGAGGAGTCTTTGAAATGTGTATCTCAGCCAGTCTCTACTAGTATCTTCTAGACCTGTGCTCACCAATATGGCAGCCACTATCCACATGTGGCTATCGAGGATTTGAAATGTAGCTATTAGATTGAGGACATAAACATTTAATTTCTTTTGATTTGTAACTAATTTTGATTTAAAATCTCATACTTGATTTAGGTAATGGAAAATTTTAAAAATGTTTGAAATAAGTTGAATAAGTGAACCAACTTTTTTAAAATTCATACTGTGCTTCTATTTTCCTGATGAGAATCAGAATGTTACACATACATTTGTAAATGTGAAGCACACTTAAAAATGATGCTAACATCAAAAGAAAAATTGTAGTAAAAACCCAAAAATAATTAGGATAAAACTATAATGAATATACTGTAACAAAAAGTTGTGTGATGCAGCTAAAGAAAGACTTAAAAGGAAATTAGTAGCCCTAATTGTCTTCATTAGGGAACAAAACCTCCACAAAATTAGTGATGTAAATTTACAAATGTTAAAAAAAGTCAAACTTACAAAAAGACAGATACCAACAAACAAAAAATAGGGGCAACAGTAAAGTAAGAAATTTTTTTAAAAAGCAAAATGTGAACAAAATAATAATATGACTCTTTACAAATAATAAAATTATATCTGATGACATAGATCAAGTGGAGAAACTATGAACAGCTTAATGAAATACATTTAAAAAACATGTAAATGGGGAAATTTCTATAAATATCAAATTTACAAATCATGCTTCGTGATATTTTATAAATTTGATATTTACAAATATCAAAATTAGGAAAACCTACTAGAATTAAAGACATTTAATCACTAGTTAATCTTTATTGCTTTTTAAAAAACCTAATGTGTTTTGCATGAAAGTTCAATCAAAGAAAGCACTTTCCAAAGTCATCACACACCAATCATCCAAAAAGGACTGAGATAGAGAATAATCTTTTAATTATTTCAGAAGTCTTCTTTTTCTCCCAATTTTTCTGAGTTGTTTTTTTTTTCCGTTCTAGCAAAATTTACTATTTGCTTTCTCCTACCTGATTAACATAAGAGAAAAAGTAAAAGAATATTTCACACTTTATTTTATGAATCTGGGATAACCTTGACACCAAAACTAGAGAAAGACATTATGAGAAGAAAATTATAGGCAATTTCATTCATGAATACATTTATATTATGAAGATAAGTGAAATAATCTGAAATAAAATGCTACAAAATGAATTCAGCAATGTGTAAAAAAACAATTTAAGTTCAACCTAGAAACATTAGTGTTTTAAATTAAAATACAAATTAATATGTATTATATTAACAGAATAAAGAAATAAAACTATATAAACATAGATGCAAGGCTATTGAAAAAATTTAAAACACATTTATAATTTAAAAAAAATCTCTTAGCAAAATAGATGTAGGCATTAACTTTGTTAACTTTCAAGAAAACAAAATAGAATATACACTAGTGCAACGTTTGTATTCCATTAATAATGAAATAAAAGGCAAGTAGCTGCCCTCTGAATGCTTAGTCCCAAAATCATAAGGATTATAAGGAAAGAAATCAAACTGCTACTATTTACAAAATATTAAGAGGATTTGAGCAAGTTGGCCGTACATATCCATTTTATTCAATCACATTTCTATAAAGATCCATGATTAGAAAATTTTGCTTAAAAATTTACAAAAACAACCAAAAATACAAAGCAACATGTAATAACAGTAACTAAAATTTTCCAATACTCTTGAAACTATTACTTTTACTAACCTTAACTGTGGCTATGTGTGTGTGTACAATTATATGTATAAAAAAATAAGGATATACATCTATCTATCTACCTATCTATCTATCTATCTATCTATCTATCTATCTATCTATCTATGTATCTAATGTCCATGTTGGAATAATGCAATGCTACAGAGATTTCATTCAAACCTAATTCAATATATAAATCCAATGCTACTCCAGTAAAAATATCAATGGGGATTTCATGGTGCTTGAGAACTCAATCTAAAATGTGTATGATAGAGCAAGGGGTCAAGACAAACCAAGATAATTTTAAAGATCAATGTGGCAGAATTTAACCTTTCAGATGTAATGGTTATTATAGTTATACTAACGCTGAGAGAGTGTTATTGGGTATAGGAAGCAAATAAAATTTGGTGGGAAACAACAAAGTCCAGAATCTGACCATGCACATATGGCAACTTGATATACATTGTGGGTGACAATGCACTGGACCAAGTCTAGTGCTGCACCAAAGATAAAGACCACAGTGTTTTAACACAATAGAAATTTGGTTCTATTTCAGGAGGCGAGATGTGATTGGCAGGTGACTTTCCTAAAATGTTTAAGTCAAGGATCTAGCTTTGAATCTTGTGTTCTAGCATCTTCCACAGGTGGGTACATATCTCTACCTCAATTACCTAACTCCAGCGAGGGAAGAGAAATGCAGGAAGTACCACTTGGATGAGTTTTCTCATGGGTCAGGCTTGGAAGTGTGCACATCTTGGCTACTCATATTCTATTGCCTGAAACTCAGTCATATGGTGCCATCAAACTTGCAGGGAGATTTGGGGTAAGGGGCCCAGCTTAATGAAGGGAGGAAGAGAAATCAAGTTGTATCACTAGTTTATTGGTTCCTGACACAGTTTGGAAATGATGGACTATTGGATAAATGGTGCAAGATAAATGGGTTTGCTTAGAGAATGAGAGCACTAGAGTTGCAAGTACATTTTACCAAGATTTACTAATGACACCATGAAATTAGAAAACTTAAAGCAGTGACTATAACCAAGATGATGTCAGTATTCAGGATATCCAAAGAAAACCTATAAAATAATAAAAAATATAAGCAGCCACGGAGGCAGCTTTGGAAAAAGATGTCAAGAAGTACCTCAGCAAAGACATAAAAATATTTGCAACATCACCTAAATCAAGGGGGAAAATACCATATGAATGACAAGTTTTTAAAAGAAAAATTCATAATACTGAGAATTAATAAGGATATGTCTAAATGGGACCTTTCAGACTCAACTGGGGGTGTATAAATTGGTACCAGCACTTTGCAAAATAAATGACCATATCTAGTTAGATTGAAGGCATTCATGTTCTGTGACCCAGCGATTCCATTTCTAGCTGGTACCCTACAAGCGCTCTGCATACAGGGCTGTGCACGATGGCTGGCACTGTGGCATTGTGTGTAACAACAGCTTGAATAGCTATCCACAGGACACTATACTACAATTGTGTTGTCGTCATGTTCTCCAATGCCATGCAGCACTTACAATGGAGGAAATAGCGATACATATAACAACATGATACAAATCTCAAAATTGCTGTGTTTAAGAAAAGTGGGAGGGGGTAGGCTATTTGCTGGATGATATAAATCATATGGTACAACCAATATAAAGTTCAATATTAAGCAAAATAGTGTGTGATATGATTATGCATAAGAGAAAATGTAAAAAAAAAGTCACATGGGAAAGATAAGTACTAAATGAGATACAGTAATCTGTTGACTTTAAGAAGAGAAGGGAAAGATATATTTGGGGAAAGGGTGAACAAGAGGTCTTAACTTTATTTGTAATGCCAAATTTATTTACAAAGGGGGAGAGAGGGGAGAGAGGAAGAAAGAGGGAGCGCTATAATTCAACAGACCCATGAATGGATAGTTGGGGGCAGTGATGTTCATTGTATTATTTGCCATCTTTTGCTGTAAAGTTAGTATGATCATATCATTTTAAAAGATTTAAACCTTTGACACAGAGTTGTGTGTTCAGTGGGAACCCTAAGTGTCACAGTGGAGTGGGGCAGTGCAAGTACTGCATATTTCACAGTGCTGTGTGTGTTGTGGGAGCTCTGGGTTGTCACATGGAGTGTGGTGGTGGGAATACTGATCTCACATCCTTGATCTCACCTCTCTCCAGGCACCTCCCCTTCCCCATAAAAAGCCCATGGAAAACTCTTCACGTGGTTCTAATCTCTGTGTCCTCTGCCTCAGGTGATGACTCGAGCACCCATATTGGACATTCCATAGCTGACTGTTGCTGTGACCCCACCTGGGAGAAGTAGCATCAGTGTTGGAGAACAAGTTATTCAATGGATAAAACTTGATCATGTTTCTGTTATCAAATCTGGTAAAATAGAACAGCCTTCTAAATTCATGTGCAATTTAAGGGGATCTGAAAATAATTACACAAATCTGTGCATGTACTGACAGCTTAACCTGTTGGGTGACAGACAGAGTCTCCTCAAAACCCAGCCTGTCCATCAGTGGTAGCCACTGACTGCTGAAGAGAAGAGATGTGACCGAGGGTCTATCTATCATCTATGTAATTGTAAGGACCCCCAGGCAGGTGTCCTGGGCCAGTAGCTTACTGAAGAGGAAAAGAAAAAGGATTATCATGCCTGTGACATTGTCCATGCCTCTTGTGCCTGTGAGATGTTTTCAGAAATCATTGCTTTGATGGATCAGAGGTCATAAAAATAAATAAAACTGTCAAGGCAGGATAAGCAAAGAATATGAAGTTAGAAAATTATTAGTCATAAAATTAATATGTTGATTATCATTACAACTGTACTTTCATTGCTATAGCCATAATAACGCACAAGTGTATAATCTTTTGTGATGTCCAATAGAGTGTCCATACCCTCTGATGTGCCAGGACAGGCCTGGTTTATACATTCTCAGTTAATTTGGCTCTACTTTCACTCTCAAGGTACCCTCTTTGGTATTCCTCATTTTAAGGCACATTTAACAAAAAATAAATAAAAATCTTAATCTGAGTCTGGTCTTTGACACTGACTGAGAGCATTGGGGTTTTACTTTGTCTTTCTGAATGGGTTTCCATGCTGGCGACATGGAGGTAATACTATACCTTTCTTTCCTTCACCTCCAAGTCCATCTCCCACCAAGTCATGTTGATCTTCATCATAATTCTTCTGGAATCTCAACCCTTGGTCAAAGTGGCCATCATTGCCTGTCAGGGCAGACTGCATCGTTTTATTGGGCCAACCAGCATGGCCATGCAGAAAGGACTCGGCTGTTCCCCATATTCAGAGCTGGTCACCTGTTGGTTGAAGATGGTCGTCCTGGCCGCCCACCTGGGAGTCCTCTTGGCCACTCTCTTATCTCACGGTGCTCTTGCCTGTGGCCTTGGCAAGGTGACCACATTCTGGGTCACTTTGTGTCAAGCTTCAGGACACTGTACAGAAAAAGACATCTCACAGAGCAAACTCAGTTCAGCCACCACGTGTGGCTCAGGTAGGAGGGCTAGGAGATGTCAGGATCAGAGGGCCAAGAAGGAGAACACAGGAAAGTCATGGCTTTGGTGAATGATCTCTGGACCGGGGGTCTCAGGGTCAAGTTCAGGATGAAGCCCTCCCTCCTGCTTCTGCGCCCCCTTGTGTGTTTCAATCCTGTTCCCTCATGAGGACTTGTCATTGGATTGGGGTTCACCCCAACCCCAGGTGAGCGTATCTAGAGACCTTTACCATCATCACACAGGCCAAGACCTTCCAGGCGAGGTCCCAGGTGGCGCTGCGTGGTGAATCTTTTGGAGGTCACGATTTAATCCACGGTGGGGAGACCAGCACAACCCCTGCCTGTGGGACCCCATGGTCTAGAAAGGGACACACACATGAGCAGACAGCTTCTGACTCACTCCCCCTCTCTGAGCCACAGGCTCCTCACTGGCCAAATGGTAACTGCTAATGTGTAATCGGTAGGCAGGGAGGCAGGCCATTCAAAGGCCCTGGCTCCGTGACCACTCATGTTGTTCTTGGCGTGGACTTGGTCTGCCCTTGTGGCGAAGGTGGCCCCTTGCTTAGGGTCTCCATCCGAAGCCCCTGAGAAGCATGAGCGAAGCTGATGCCCAGGCCCCATTCTGGACTGAGCTGAAACCACCCCTGGTGGAACCTGGGCCCTGGGATTGTTAAATGCCTTCCCGTGAGCCTGATGCACAGGGAGACTGAGCACATTGGCTGATGTGAGTCATGAGTGAGAGCTGAGCCCGCCCAGAGGAGGGACGTGCCAGGCGGAGGTCCGGCTTGAGCGAAGACCTG
Source organism: Myotis lucifugus (assembly GCF_000147115.1). NCBI lineage: Eukaryota > Metazoa > Chordata > Mammalia > Chiroptera > Vespertilionidae > Myotis > Myotis lucifugus. The sequence goes on along the minus strand of NW_005871276.1, from coordinate 1,029,867 downwards.
GCGGTGAGAACCACCCGCTCTGTGGGTGCCAGGAGCTGCCTCATGAAGCCGAGTGCCCAGTGGGAGGCAGCGGCTGTCCTGGTGGCCGGAGTTCAGGGCATCTGAGTGCTGGGGAGGGATTGTGAGGACAGGGAGTCCTGGTGATGCCAGGCCAGCGGGGGGCCCGGGGGACAGTTAGTGTCTAATTAAGTGATAGTGACCCTGACCCAGCTAAGCGGCAGATGGGTCAAAGACGGAGGCCTAAGTGGTCTTTACAGGCGAGGGCAGGCACGGCTCTGGGCAGCCTCACTCTGTCTGCCTTTGATCTTTAATCCCAGCCTCAGGTGTCCCCCCCCCACCCCCAGCCAGACAGCTCTAATCAGGCCACAGAAGTGACACAATGAATACAAGGAGAGCAGGGTCGGGAGACAGAGAGAGCCAAGAGAGAAGGGGGAAAAGCATCTTTATGGGATAAGATTACCAGCCAAGACAGAAGGCTCAGAGGCAGTGGGCGGGTCAGAGTCCAGAGAGTCTGTCCTGTCCTCCCACCCCCCCATCCCCCAGACACCCCGTGAGCTGGGGCAGCAGGTGCTCCAATGTGTGATGAGACCCTGGGGAGTGAGGAGAGAGTCATGGAGGGGTACATGGTCCTTTCGAATGCAAAGGAAGAATCAGAATGCACAGGGATAAGGAGGAGGCGACTCACACTTTGGCTTCTGCAAACCCATCCTTCTGCCCTGTGTTGTGCAAACCGAAGCCCAAACTTAACCAAACAAAGGAAGACACAGCCAAGGTTGGCGTTTATGTTTACAATTTAATGAGTGCTTTTAGAAAAGTCTAAAATAAAAAGATGATGGCTCTGAGATTTATGCTGCCACTCATGCTTGGATGCCGATCACTTATCTGGATAATTAAGCAGTATCAGCAAGCAACCAGATCCCCGAAACCTGATATTAATCCGTCCCTCTTAACAGCAACATGGAGCCGCCACGCAGAACTCAGCCGAGACCCCCTAATCCCCCTCTGCCGCGTTCCGCCATCGCTCACAGCACTGCTGTCCCGGGGTGGGAGTGGGAGTGCGTGAGGCGAGGCCTGCATCAGCGGCTGCAACTCACCTCGGCTTCGGATCCAAGTATTTAGGGGAGTCGGACAGAGTCCCGAGGAGGGCAGGTTGTATAGGGGGGGAAGTACAACTGCTCTGCCAAAGGGCAAGGAGTGAGGCACCTGAGGTTTGTGCCCAACCCAAAGGCAACCAATGAGGGGCTCTCTCCAAATTCAGGGTGCCTGGCACTTTGCAGCAGGGGTGCCCTGCACATGCCTGCTGGTGGCCAGGTCCAATCTTGGGGTCTGCTTAGGTCGCCCTGCCGCCTCCTTCAGCTCCCCTGGCTCCTCCTTGGATTGCACCTTGTCCTTCCTATTTGGGTCTGACCTTCACTCAGGGTCCCTTCCCTCCTAGCTCTGGGCTCTGCCCGGGGATGCCTGCTTGGTTCTTTGGGTTTCAAAAAACACAGACACACTCAGGGTGATGGAGTCAGTTAAGGTCTCTTCTAGCAGCACATGGATTTCCAGGAAAAGAGAAGGCAGACGGGACCCACGCAGGGCAGACCTGCCAGGCTTTGACGCATTCTGGCCCCCACTGCCTGCTCCAGCCGCCTGGTTGTCTAGGTGACTGGACATTCGAGGCTCTACCATCCTGTGCCCTCAGTCACCCTCTGTCACTGGCTCTGCTGTCCTGCCTCCACCAACTGCTTTCCTGTGGGCTTGGTTGGCTCACTCAGACTCTCCCAGAGGTGGGTACACTCGGTCTGCAGGGACCTCATGGGGTGAGCTCACCTGCCCATGTGGGAGGTCCCAGAGGCTGGGCTGCCTCAGGCGAGGGGAGTCCCAAGAGAGGCTGGAGGTGGGACTTTTCCTTCCCAGGACCAAGCCCTGCAGCCTGGAGCCGGGGCAGGGCACTGCCCTTTGCTGATGAGATAACGCTGGTCCTGACCTTCCTGTGCGGAGGTGGAGGGAGGCAGGAGGAGGGGCACCCATCCACAACCAAGAGGGGTGCTACCTTTACCTTTTCATGTCTCATTTGTACAAAAATGGCAAAATGTTTTTACAGGCGACGCCAACTGTGGGACGAAACTGAATTAGAGCGTCCTTAATTAATATGTCAGAATATAAGAAATGAGGAAAATATGTATAATTAAATTCTTGCGCTAAAACAGGATTTGAAAATGAGACAAAAATAGCAGCATGGGTCCCCCCCTTCCTCCCGACCTCCTCCCTCCCCCTTTCTTCCAGAAAAATAACAATAATAATAATAAAAGAAGTGTCGGCTGTGGCAGCTGCCACCTGCGTCGACCTCCAAGAAAGATTGGGGTGCTGGTGCTGACAGCCTGGTCACCCCCCAAATTAGACACAAATTGTTGAGATTAAAAGTTCTCCCCATCAGGCACTGACGGCCCTATCCTCCTTGGATGCTGTGTGATATGACAGCGAGAGGGACACGCTGGTTCCCCAGCGGCTCGCACTGTGATGAGGCTGTGGAGACAGGTGCTCCTGAAAGCCACGAAGGGATAATACCCAATTATGTTGCACGGGCAATAGCTAAGGGGACTTTCTCTTTCTTTCTTTCTTTCTTTCTTTCTTTCTTTCTTTCTTTCTTTCTTTCCTTTCTTTCTTTCTTTCTTTCTTTCTTTCTTTCTTTCTTTCTTTCTTTCTTTCTTTCTTTCTTTCTTTCTTTCTTTCTTCCTTCCTTCCTTCCTTCCTTTCTTCCTTCCTTCCTTCCTTCCTTCCTTCCTTCCTTCCTTCCTTCCTTCCTTTCTTTCTTTCTTTCTTTCTTTCTTTCTTTCTTTCTTTCTTTCTTTCTGCCTCCAGTTGACACCAAGCGTCCGCCCCCACCCAATGGGTGACCGAGTCCCTCGAGGCCCCAGGCCCCTGTATCCACAAAGTCCTGGAGACAGAGCTGCCTGTTCGTTCTCAAGAGGCAGACACTAGGGGCTTCCTCAGACCCATGGGGGACTCAGACACAGAGGCACCGACACCTTCTCCTTTGGGTGAAGAAAGGAAGAACTCCTTTTCTGCTCCCTGGGGATCCAGTGTAACGAGGGAGGCGTTTTGGGTCCATCTGGGGATGGCGTTGGGTGGTCACGTGGGAGATTTCTTCCCCGGGTTGTTCCATTTCCCCGCTTAGTGGCGATTTTCCCACACCACCCCCCAGAGCAGCCACAGGGGCGCCTTTCTCAGATGGCCCCACTCTTCCTGGAAAAGAGATGGCCCTTTGAGGGGAAGGAGGCTGGTAATGCATAAGCACGTGCCCGTGAGACCAGCGCCTTTGTGCCCGAGGTCTACTGAGTCAGGCAGACTCTAGGCGTCCCACGGCCCAGCACAGGCATGGGAGGTGGACCGAGAGCCAAACCCTGGCATTGCACCCACTGTCCGTGTGACCTGTGCGGGTGTGGAGGGGCCAGGAGGGGGCCAGCAGGCAGCTCTCAGCTCTCAGCCCCACATGCACACCTTTCCAGCCCACAGCTGCTGACTGGGGCCGGCGGCGGTACCTAACCTTACCATCTGCCAGGTGGGGCCCAGGTCCTTGCGCAGTGTCCCTGCGGAGCCGGGCTGGGCACCTGCTCTGTCTGCCCCCTGCCTCCTTCCCCGGCCTTTCCCATTATGGACCCTCCCTGAGCATCTTGCTCCCAAACTCCTCCTCAGTCTCTGCTTCCTAGGAACTCCGCCCGAATCAGGTCCCCCCTGCACCCCCAGCTCTCAGTGCGCATGCCGAGTGAGGGCCGTGGACTATCCTTGCTGCTCTGCAGGAGGGAGGCAAATCCGAGAACACTGATGTCCTGCCTGCTCTCCTGCGCGGTCCCCTCCATGAGGGAGCACCAGGGCCCCAGGAGGGGCCGGACTACGGGGCCTTGGGGAAGATAGAGAGAAAGATGGTGGGAGTTATCATGCTCCCTTGGCCCACACAGGGCTCTGGAAACTAGAGAATCCTGGCCCCTGGATGGTTGTGGGAGGGGAAGGCTCCCTCTCCTGGCCCAGCCAGTGAGTGATCCTAACTCACTGAGACAGTCTGATCGTTGGTCTGGATCCTTCAGTCCTTTGAATGGAGGAAGGAAGGGCATGGAGAGGAACCCGCTCTGGGTGCTGGAGGGAGCATTCCCAATTCTAACTATGTACACGGGCTGGCTAGGTCCAAGGCCAGCTCTGTCATTGGTGGAAACAGCCACGTGCCCAGGGGCCTGTGCTGGCTCCCTCTGCCGGGTATCCAGGTGGGTCTGAGGCCAGATGCGTGGACATTCACAAATGCCCAGCACGGGCCCGGGCACCAAGTGGAGGGATGAGATAAGGCTATTTGCCTTCCTCCGGCCAAGGCCTGGCCTCGGGGACCTCTGACTCACCTGCGGAGCTGCCAGTGTTTTCTGCCTGCTGTGTGGCCTGGGACCTCCCGGTCAGCCTCTCTGAATTTGAGATGTCATTCCTAAAACTTCTGTCAGACGGCCTATGAGTCCAAATCACCTCTCCCATCTCTGACCTCCTACTGGGCCCTTGGTACTGTTGGGCCCCTGCCTGTCTCCTGCCATCGGCGGGTAGTAGGCATTCAGAACTGGTTGCGGGCATTCCCAGCGGGTGGGGTACACCTTCCCAGCACAAGAACTCTGCTTCCTGTGGCGCCTGGGAGCGTGTTTGATTGAGAAATGAGTGGGCATGCAGAGTTTGAAGATGAGATGACATGGCCCATGTCCTCCAGCTCCATGTAAACCAGCTCAGCTGGCACAGGGGCGTGAGTTCCACGCTCTGTCCCAGGAGCTGTCTCCCTCTCCCTTCCTCAGGGCGCCCTGGAGTCCTGCTCAGCCCTTCCAAACTCAGCCCGTCCGAACTGTGTCTGCACAGAAATGCCGGGTCCTCACAGCGCAGCCTTCACAGTCACTGCTCTGAGTGGGCCCTGCCGGCAGCTCGGGCTCTGGGGGGGGGGGGGCAGGGGAATGTCAGGAGCTGCTCCCTGCACAGGAGGCCCAGCTACTACAGGCAGATGGGGGAGTGAGGCGGGTATTGCTCTCTTTGAAGAGCCTCAGAAGCATTTCTATGCCCCTCTTTCAGAAAGAGGGGGACTTCTCATGGAAGCGGTTGATTTTATGGACACGGAGACTCATGTAACTAATCCCGTGTCCATCCCGGGAAATGTGTGCTGCCTGGGAAGGCCCCGGGCCTCTCTCTGGGCACTGATTTTATTTCCCCCTGTGTGATATTTCCCCCCAATTCTTTTCCATTTTTCCACTTTCTTTACTTATTTCTGTTTTGTTGGTGGAGTAAGTGTTTGCAAGCTTTCTCAAGTCCTTCCTGAGAGGTGAAATACCTGTAAACGATAACATAAAATTGCCGGGAACGGTTGCCGGCCTATGAGGTTGTGAAGATGAGGGTAACTGTTTCCTCCAACCAAACTGGCCCGCTCTCTTTTCATGCCATTTGTTCAAGGCCAAGAGGCAAGTGGTTGGAGAAGGTGCCTTCGCAATGGGGGAGGGGCCCATCCTATCAGGCTCCCCTCCCTGTGGCTGGAGAACTCCCCTCCTCCTGAAGTGGCCACAGGGTCGCCCCCAGGGCTGCTTGATGAAGCCTTGTTAATAGGCCTGGGAAGCACCGCCCCGGGCTGTCCTCAGGCTGGGAAGTGGCCTGTCTGGGCTCTGAGGTGGGAATCCGGCCCAGCTGCCGGTTAACAGGTGTTCATGTGTCAGCCCTGCGCCCCCGCCCTCAGGGGAGCTCCGAGGGAAAAGGGATCAGGTGTGCTCACGGGTGCCCCCTGGACCCGTGAAACCCAAGCTCTGTGGCTGGGGAGCAGGCTCAGGCCTCGTCAGGGGCTGCCCTTCCAGCTGGGGCCTGTGCGATGCCCACGGGGGAGGGGCGGGGCCGGGGGCGGGGAGTGGGTCCCAGGAAAAGCACACTGCTCAGCGAGGGTGACATCCTAGTATATCGTATGTGTCTAATGTGCGTCTCCCCCACCAGATGTGTAACACAGATTCGACGCTCTAGGGCAGTGGTTCTCAACCTTGGCTGCACATTAGAATCACCTGGGAATCTTTTTAAAATCCTGATTTCTGGGCCTCATCCTCCGGAAATTCTGTTTCTTTGTTACTAATGTTGTGGCCGCATAACAAAGAAACAGAATTTCCAGAGGATGAGGCCCAAAATCAAGATTTTAAAGATTTCCAGGTGATTCTAATGTGCAGCCAAGGTTGAGAACCACTGCTCTAGTGTCAGGAGATTCGCCTGCCACCAGAACTACAATTCCCAGCATTCCTGGTGCTCCCCACGCTCTGGGCTTCCCATGCTCTGGGTTTTCCCAGACCAAAGGAGCCATGTCCCCCCAAGCTGCCATCTCTCCCACTCTGCTCTGTGTATGCAAATTACCACCATCTTTGTTGGGTTAATTTGCATACTCACTCCTCATTGGCTGGTGGGTGTGCCTTGTGGGCGTGGCTTGAGCATAGCAGAGGGATGGTTAATTTGCATGTTTCTCTTTTATTATATAGGAGATATATATATATATATATATATATATATATATATATATATATTCAAGTAGGATATGTAGCATATACAAGAGGATCTGTAGAAGCTGAATATTGAGATTAACATTATCTGATATTAGGTGCTGAGATT
>NW_005871276.1:888528-1023140 GCF_000147115.1 Myotis lucifugus | reverse complement strand
TGCAGCCAAGGTTGAGAACCATTGCTCTAAGGGGACAGCACTTGTCTGTCTAGCTCACCAGTCAACCCCCAGAGTCTAGAGTAGCACTTGGCTTATAATAGATGCTTAGTAAATATTGGTAAAAAGAAGGAAAAAGGGAGGGAGGGAGGAGGAAGGAAAGGAAGGAGGACATTTTGAAGTTCCTAGGACGCAGCAGGCCGGAATTCACCTGAGCGAATGTTGGAAAGTATATAAACACTGAAAGCATGTATTTGAATAGAAAATGTTTGGTAGATGTGCATGCGATGTGCCAGGGCAGCGAGAGGAGGCTGGGGGGCGGGAGTGGGGGAGACTTGCAAGCAGAGCCAGAGAAGGGTTCCAGAGGAGGTGACCCCTTTTTTATCAATTCTGCTTTCAAAGTGGGAGATGCTCAATGATCCGCCTCAAGATATTCTCTGTTACTACAAGCATATGCTTTCTCGTCAGAGAAAAGTTGGAAAATGTGGACAAGTATAAACACAACAATTAAAATATCACAACTGCATCACCTAGTCAGAAGCTCTATTGGCATCAGGTGTGCATTTTATTCCAGTCTTGTTTCTCTCTCTCTCTCTTTTTTTTTTCAATAAGTGGAGCTATCATCTATGTATTGTCTATATTTTAATTACTACTATATTTTAAATATTCCTATCTTTTGGAAAACATGTTTAATATCTGTATCTAGTTAATCACATGGATACTCTATAATTTACCTGACCATTGTAAAAGTATTTGCTGTGTATATTGGCAATCATTATGAATAATGATTTGTGAGTATCTCTTCACAGAATGATTTTCATGTTGATTACTTCCATAGATGGCAAATAAAAATAGAATCACTCAGTCAATTGCATGTACCCTTCTCAGTTTGGAGAGACGCGAGGAAGAGAAAAAGCAGGAGGATGCTCACAGACTCGGGGAAGATCTGCAGTCACATTTCTCGCTACATCTTGAGTGGACACATGAGCTGTGCTGCTGGCCCTGGTGATGGTCATGGACAAGATGATGATGGTTTGGAGGTGATGATAGTGGTTGTCATGGTGATGCTGGGGTGATGGTGGTGAAAATCCCAGTGAGGATGGTGAAGGTGGTGGTGATGGCGTTGGGTGTGGTGACTTGGAGGGTACGGTAACCTGGTGGTGGTAGTGACCTGGTGGTTCTGGTGACCAGGTGGGGGTGGTGACCTGGTGGTGCTGGTGACCTGGTGCTGGTGACCTGGTGGTGGTAGTGACCTGGTGGTGGTGATGACCTGGTGGTTCTGGTGACCTGGTGGGGGTGGTGATCTGGTAGTGGTGACCTGGTGGTGCTGGTGACCTGGTGCTGGTTACCTGGTGGTGGTAGTGACCTGGTGGTGGTGATGACCTGGTGGTGCTGGTGACCTGGTGGTGGTAGTGACCTGGTGGTGATGATGACCTGGTGGTTCTGGTGACCTGATGGTGGTGGTGACCTGGTGGGGGTGGTGACCTGGTGTTGGTGACCTGGTGGTGGTGGTAACCTGGTGGTTCTATAGTCATGATGCCCATCTTCTCATTGACAATGTGATAGTAGATATGACACCAAATTTAGTTTAGTTGAGGATATTATGTCAATAACAGCCATTGTTGGACTAGAAGGAGCCCTTTATTTGGATGGATCACAATAATAATTTGGAGGTTCCTAGACAACATTCCAAAGGCAGTCTGTGTGACACCCATGCTCCACCTTCAGACGTGGGCTGTCTCAGTCTTGCTTGGGAGTATGTACTTGCAAAAACCACGTGTTCAAAGGCCATATTGAAAAAGCAATTCTGGGATTGAGCAAAACGGTATGAACCCAGTACCTACCAACTGCTCCTAATTCCATTTGATGGGGAGATAAATGTGAAAAGATAGCTGGTCCCCTAGTCTTTGCCTTCATAGCTATCCTCTTTTATATGTTTTTTATTTTAAATTGTTCTCTTTCTCTCTTTATAGCATCAGGCCCAGGATGCTTCAGGGAAGAACTCTGGGACCAAGGGAGGGCTGGGCTACAGAGGGAGAAGCCTACCATCCCCATCACTGAGCATTTAACCCAACACACAGGCTGGGCCTCACTAGCGCAAATAAATCATAATGTATTTTCAATTAGTTTGCGCTCTTCCGAGCTGCTGTCCTGAATAATTAGAAAAACAATTCACATTCTGCCAGGAGCTCACGTGAAGTGTTATCTCTGGGATAATTATCCGTCTCCAGTTCAGCTCCTGCCCCGCTCAGGTCAGCCTGGCCGCAGGAGGACACCCAGGGAGCATTAATGAGCTCTCATTGAAGATGTTAAAAAGCTTGTATTGATCTGTTTGTCCAAGAAGGAGATATTTAAGCCTCTCTGCTGAGGGCAGGAGAGACAGGAGCCCTTCACAGAGCCTCTTAGCCGCCGGCCGGGCTGCTCCCGCCTTCCCCTTCCTTCTCTCAGCGAGTCTCCACCCGAAGGGCAGCCTTTGTTCTCTGCCCCGCATGCCACTCTCCAGCATCTGTGTTCGTGTGTGTGTGTGTGTGTGTGTGTGTGTGTGTGTGTGTGAGAGAGAGAGAGAGAGAGAGAGAGAGAGAGAGGCAGAGAGAGACAGAGAGAGACAGAGAGAGACAGAGAGAAAGAGAAAGGATGAAGAAACAGGAAAGGTAGCCCAGTGAGTGAGTTTGAATCCGTAAGCCTATCCCAATATAAATGAATGAACAAATGAATGGGTGAGTAAGTTGAGAAGACAGGAGAGTTCTTTCATATTACGGAGTGGCCACTCATAAATGCAGGAGAGAAGGAGGAATTAGACAATCACCAACTCCCATAGTAAGAGCTGATCCAGGCAAGACATACCAAACACTGAAGTATGATGAGAAACTGGATATTTGCATCGCCTCAGCATATCTTACAACAAGATACTTCTTAATCTGAAAGGGGAAAAGGAAGAACTTCCCAGTAGAGAAACCTGGTAGACAGCATCTTTTTTAAAAATATATATTTTATTGATTTTTTACAGAGAGAAAAGGGAGAGGGATAGAGAGTTAGAAACATCGATGAGAGAGAAACATCGATCAGCTGCCTCCTGCACACTCCCTACTGGGGATGTGCCCACAACCAAGGTACATGCTCTTGACAGGAATCGAACGCGGGACCCTTCAGTCCGAAGGCTGACGCTCTATCCACTGAGCCAAACTGGCCAGGGCTGGTAGACACCATCTTAACCAAGAGATCAAAGGTGACAGCAACAATCATGGGGCGCATTGGCCTCACGTGCCTCTTGGCATGGAGGGCATCGCACTGCTTCTGTGGCCTCCCGCCTCTATCACCAGGCAACAGCAGAAACACTCAAATTAAAGGACATTCTGCAAAATAAGTGGCCTGAGTGCCTCTAAATGTCAAGTTCATGAAAGCAAAGCCAGGCTGTGGATGGAGTGGTTCCAGGTAAGAGAGACTAAGGAGAGGGGCAGCTAAATGGAACAAGGGGTCCTCGACTTGATCCTGGGCCAGAACATTAAATGTATTTTGCTTTTAGGAACAGTTTGCAAGAGTTGGTGAAATTTGAATGGGATCTGTGGATTAGATTATAGTGTATATTAGTGTTCGTTTCCTGATTTTCCCATCGTACTATGGTGATTTAAGAAACACCTTGAAGTCTTTGTGGGTAAAGGAACTCACATCTGCAATCTGCTCTCAAGTGACTCAGTAAAAACAAATAATAATGTATGTATGTGTATCTGTAAATATGTCATCTATGTCTATGATGTCTATGACTATGTCTGTCTATATCTGTATCTGTGTCTGTATCTGTATCTGCATCTATATCTCCACCTACCTAGCCATCTAGCCATTAACCCATAGAGATTGTGGTGAATGCTAATTAGGGACTCTGGGTAAAGGGCATCTTGCAACTTTTCTATAAGTCTAAATATTTTTAAAGTACTACAAAAAGGAAGGAAAGAAGGAACAAAGGAAGAAAGGACAGAAGAAAGAAAGGAAGGAAGGGAGGAACAACCGGACGCCCTCTCCAGAAATTCCCCATCAAGGGCCCTGGCTCTGTGAGAGGGGCGTCAGTAGGAACCAGCCCCTATAATAGGACCCTGTGGCCTCAGTCCTCACTCACAGGGTGTCCAGCTCATCAGATCGTCCACGGGAATAGCCTTGAGTTGGGAGTTAAGAGGTTAGGAGTCTGGCCCCAATCCTGTTGTCAAGAAGCTGGGATGCCCAGAGTAGCCCCACCCCCCAGGGTTTGGGGTTGCTTATCTGCAGTTAGGGTTGGACTTGAGCATTGAAATCTATATGGAGGCACAGGCTTCCTTTTGAGTCAAAATAACGGAAGGGGTGGGCGTATGTTTAATGCGCCAGGTTACCATGTTAGCGAAATAAACAGGGGGACAGCATGGGAGGAAGGTGGGCATTAGACTCGAAGCCAGAGCACCTGGGTTTGCATTCTGGGCCAAAGCGTCTGCATTTCTGGCAGGAAGTTACCGGCGCTGGCCATGCACCGCTCCCAGCAGTCACCCCCTGGCAGGCACCTGGACGGGAGGACCGTGTGCCACAGGTGGGAGGGGGTGCTAGGGAGATGAGGCAAATGAACACAGGTCACTGTGGAGCAGGCTCCGGAGCAGATAGACGTGGGTTTGGCCCCCTGGATCTGCTACTGGGGAATTGCTTGGCTCACTGTGCCTGGGTTTCCATATCTGGAAAATAGGGACAGTATGGCCTGTCTATTTGGGCAGCTGGAGGTTTCCAGAAAGACAAGCACTTCAGCAAGGTTGGCCCCCTCGTCTACCACCCCACCCTGCTCTCCTCCTAACCCCCGAACAAGAAGCCATCATTACTGTATCGATGCTGGAACAATGCCATCTTTGTCCCCGGCCTAACCTAAGCATCGGATCAGATTCTATGGACGTGACAACCCGCCCCCTCCCATCTGCCAGCTGAGAATATTTCATGCAAAACTGCTGATTCTTCTCTCAGAATAATACCCCCCCCCCCCGAACTCTGCATGCTCAGGGCTGGTTCTGAAAGGCTCCCAGCTAATAAGGAGCAGGAACAGGTGAGCCCTGGGCTCTGAGAACACACCTTTTGTCTCCTGAGAGGTCAGCCAGCCGTGCGGCCCTAATTAAGAGCTTACATCAGAGACCCATCTGCCCAAGTTCACCATGGCTCTTCCCCTGAACGTGTATTCCTTTGTCTCCCCTGCCTGACTACGCAGCCCTGTCAAAAGGTCACGGTTCTGGAGCGTGGGACCGCGAGGGTGGGCCCCCTCCGGAGGCCTGGGAGGGCTGTGCCCGCCCTGCTGGGATGCCCAGACTCACCAGGAGGGGCAGGGGCCAGCAAAGCAACAGCCAGCATCGTAGTAAATAAAGGCCTCCACCAGGAGCTGTGGTTTGGCCCAAGCAGTGGTGTGTGGCCTTTTGAGAGGGTCAGTGTGGATCAAGTGAGCACGTGCGATGGATATGCTAATTTCTTACATTAACAAATGTGCTGGAAAGGCTGCGGCTTATTTCTTTCTTGGAGGGAGTAAGTGTAGCTTGCATGTGGCATCAATAATGATATGCTAATGACCTGCTTCCAAATTTAGATTACAAACATTTAATTGGCAAATCGCAGATAGAGCCGAGAAGACAGCATTCTTGGTTGGGACCCAGTTTTAAGGTCCAAATGTGAGGTTTGGTGAATTTCAATTCCAGGCCCCGATATATATATAGGATCTCTATACTGAGATATGGACACGGTTAGCGGGTTGGGGATTAGTTATACTGTTGGATGTGGGTATAGCTCAGATTTAGAGCATCCTCGCTCCACAGGGAACATCCAGAGAATGTCAGCCAGGACCTGCATGTCCCCATTTCGGCTCATGCACATATGCACATGAAGGATACATGTACACACATGCACACCCATGCATACGTGTCATACACAGTAAGCATAAAGACACCTAAGTAAATCATGGAAAACAGCTTTAAAGTAAAGGGATGAAAACAAAGGTGAACTAGTTTTGTAATAACTTTTAAAATAACTTCCATTTTTTTTGTAACCTGGAATAAAGTATATTTTCTCATATGAGAGAGCGAATGTGATTGGTCCATTAAATTTCCAGCAAGGAAGAAATATCACAAAATGATGGAATTTGGATTAAACTACTAAAATGGGAAATATTTTATAAAATAATAAGTCCACAGTCTCCCTCAGAATTATTCTCGTTGCTTCTTCAGTCTCACTCACCCTCTCTCTAGTTCACTTCCTTTATTTTTCTCTGTGTATTCTCTTTCTTTCTGTTATACTCATTCTCTCATAATCAGACTCCCATTCTTGCTGTACATCCCTTCCCCCTCTCTCCCTCCCTCCCTCTCCCTTCATTTTTCTGTTCTCCACACCAAAGCTTAGGAAAGTGATGTCCTGGGTGAGCTGGATGGCTGGGGCCAGGCTGAGCTGGGTGTGGGCACTTCTAATTAATCCACACAAACCTCTGGACAAAGAGAAGACCCTTGTTTGGCTCTGGCCATGCCAGGGTCAGAGTTTACTGTTGAGGCAACTCGGGGCAGGGCAGGGGGAGTTTGTCCAGGGAGGAGCCAGAACAGGAGGCTGAGCCTCTGCCTCTTACCTCCCCTCACCTCTCTTCCCAGCAGCCTCTCCCACTTGGCTCCGAGAGCTGTCAGTGACCAAGGGTTTGTCATTTACAGGACAAGCTCCCATCCTTGCCGAGCACTTCCTTCCTGGGGTGCTGAAGAAATGAACAAGGAAAAGGACAGGCTACTTGCCTCCTTAATTTATTTTAATGTCCGGGTCTTCGTCTTCTGCTGGCAGCTCCAGGATCCATTTGTCTGTCCTGTGCCCTAAAGGTCGGGAAATGATGCGCCTCTATCCAGGGTGCTGAGGGTAGGGAGGCGTGTGGGCACTGGATGTGAGGATGCCATGTGCTCTGGAGCTGGGGAATCAGGGAAAGCAAAAAGGGAGGGGTGGTGGCAGCAGATGGCTACGTGGCAACAGAACCTGAGGAGTGAGGAGGAGCCCCTGCCGCTATGCAAGGCAGGAAGTCACTGCGGAGAGAGGAAGAGCACCCTGGGCCAGGAGCCATGTAGGGTGCCAGCCCCCCGCCCACAGTTACAGACCCAGGCAGGCAGCAGGGGCATGCTCAGTGCTGGCCTCAGCATCCCAGACTCTGGTTTCCAGGTGACGGCTTTCTGACTGTGGGACTGTGGGCAAGTCCTGAATCCGTCTGCACCTGGGATTCCTCATGCTGACAAATGGGATCAAAACACCTACCTTCCCAGCTGGCGGGGCTCAGTGGTTGAGCATTGACCTATGAACCAGGAGGTCAGGGTTCTATTCCTGGTCAGGTCAGGGCACATGCCTGGGTTGCAGGCTCGATCCCCAGGGTGGGGCGTGCAGAGGCAGCAGATCAATGATTCTCTCTTATCATTGATGTTTCTATCTCTCCCTCTCCCTTCCTCTCTGAATCAATAAAAATATTTTAAAAAACACACCTACCGCAATGGGTCGCTGTGAGAGTACTTAAGTGATTACCTCTGTCTGAAGTCAGTGCCCAGTGGTCCTCCTTACAGATGAAAACATGAGGCCTTCACCTCCAATTCCCTCATTCTGCTCCCACTGGCCCTAATATCACCACCGCCCTGGAGACCTGCGGTGTCCAATTAACAGCCACTGGCCACAGGCAGCTACTGAGCACTTGAACGGGGTGAGTCTGAATTGAGACGTGCTATATGTGTAACATATACACCTGCATTTGAAGATCTAGTACAAAGAAATGAGTATGAAATATCTCATCAATAATTGGTTATATTGATTACATGCTGAAGATACACTCCTGGAAATATATCAAGTTGAAGATAGATGCTATCCTTCAGGGCAGGGGTGGGGAACATCCGGCCAGTGGGTCATATAAGGCCCATGAAATCATTTGGTCTGGCCCTGCCAGGTCATTAGAGGTGAGTTAACTACTAGTAAATGTTTGACCACACATAATGGGCTCATTTCTCAGTTGATAATTGTGTATGGCCCGCAAATGATGTTGTAAATATCCAAAGGGCTCTTGGCAGAAAAAAGGTTCCCCACCCGTGGGCTGGGGCCAGCAGCCCTAGCTGCTGCTGCTGGCTTCCAGAAGTGAGCCCTGGCTGCCTGTGGCATAAGTGGCACTTACGGACTGGGTGCCTGTTCTATGAGGATGTTCGCCTTGTTTTCAATGACTGCCATGACTTCCCGCCTCTTTTTTTAATTTATTTTTTATCCTGTTGTGTGCTTTGAGGTTCGATGGGCACACACACCTTCCAAGTGTGAAGTCACCTTCCCATCATGCCTGGAAGCAGCCATGCCCTTCCCACGGCTGCACCCAAGCTCTGGGACCTGGAGGGAAGCTGCCCCTTTTGGTAAATGATTTATGGAGACAGCCTGGAGGAGTATTCACTGTGAAAGGCGTGCATTATTTATTTCTGGTCCAAGGTGACAGGGTGTAGCCTGATAGCAGCCTTTTAGTCTATGAGGCTGTGATAAGGCCCCTGACACTGCCGCCCTGCTATCTGATGTCCCCGGAGCTCAACGCAAGCCCCCAAAGTCCAGGCAGAGGCTCCAGCAGGGACATGAGTAATTAAACAAAACACATGGGAAAATTCACGATCAGGGAAAGCCTGGGGCCTGTCCCCTCTGCTGGCCTCGCTCCCCGCCCCCCGCCCCCCCCCCCCCGCACCCCTGCTACTTGCTGCTCATGGTGCTGAAGGACAAGCAAGGTGTTTCATGAACACCTGTCATGTGAATAAATATTTGAACAGACACATGAGGAAATAAAGAGTGGATGGATGAATCTGTAAATTAATGAATAAATGAGTGAGTAAATGAAACAACTAACTTCTGGAAAGTGGATGGGTGGGTGGCTATTTTAGTGGACGGGTGACTAAAATATCGTATGCCTATATTTCTGTTAGTCGGATGGGGAACGGGAAGAATGGCTGGTTGGTTAGCAGATGAAAGAATGAAGGGTGAAAGAACGTATGCATGAGTAGGTGAGTGGATGGATGGACGGAGGGACGGATGGATGGATGGGTTCAGCATGGTGTTGTACATGAGGCTTTTCCTGGTATTTTTACTGAATGTGAGTGTCTACCTCCTCCCACTGGACGTTCCTTTCCCTCTCTCTGCTTTATTTTTACCCTGTTAGTACTTGCTGCTGTCAAATATGTGGTATAATTTATAAATATGTGATATAATTGACATATTTATTCATTTGTTTCTTTTCCACTGGAACTTGAACTTCACGGTGACATAAGTATTGTCTAGTTTACATAGGACTGCACCCTGAGAGCCCTCAACAGTGACACTGCATGGGCTCTGGGGGACACAGGGGAACAGTCTGCTGGTGAAACTGATCAGAAAGCCCCTACCTCAGAGCGATGCGTGTCAGGAGAGCATGGCAGGGCTGCTGGCACCTGTCCCCACCCATCTGGGGCACCAGGAGGCTGCCTAAGGGAAGGGCATTGGAGCCAACTTTTTGAGGACTCCCTGAGAAGTCAGGACGAGTATTGCAGGCAGAGTGCAGGGACTGAAGTGGGTGCCAAGTGCCAAGAGAGGAGTTCAGGAGGATGGCAGGACCCATGTCAGAGTCCCGCGAATGGACTGGATTCAACTAAAAAATTCCTACAGTTCATGCTAAAGGGTTTGGCCTCTATATTATGAGCAAGGTACATGATTGCAGTCTAGTGGGGGCCTCAGATGGCATGGACCTAAGTCTGCAGAGGGCCTGGCTGGTGGCCTTTGCAGTCTGAACTCTAAGGTTCACCACCCAGGCCCCAGCCCAGACATTGAGGCCACCACAGTCCCACATGCAGAGTGGGCCTTGGTGTCCGTTCTCTGTGTACTGTAGCCACCTGCCTGCCGCTCAGCCCCCTGCTAACATGCTCATGTGTTAAAAAAACAATATATATGTTTGGTCTCCGTCCTTAGTTCCTGGCACAGAACTGCTAAACCCTTGGGGTGTCCTGAATGATAGGAGTGCCTTTAGTTATTGATAAGGAGGCCCCTGAGATAAGACCTGAGTTTATGCTCATGAGGGACTTAGAGTGGGGCCCTGGCCAGCTTCAGGCTAGGACTGGTCACCAGAAAAGGCAAGTGATTAGAAGACTTTAGCTTTCAGTATCACTGACTTCTGACCTCTGGGAATGGAGGGCAGAGAGCTGGAGACGAAGCTCTATGAACCCTGGAACAGGGAAGGGAAGAGAGCTCCCAGGTTGGCACATCACAGTGTAGGGAGGTGCAGCACGTGGACAAGGCGTGGCACTTCTGGTACCCCCTCCGACCCCCGTCCTTCGCTCAATGCATCGCTTCTGTCTGGCTGTTCCTGAGTATTAGTCTTTATAATAAACCAGTAAGTGTAAGTCCAGTGACTCCCTGAGTTCTGTGAATTCCAGCACATATTCTAACCTGAGGAGGGGGGTGTGGGAACCTCATTCAGGGTCAGTCATTCAGAAGTCGGGTGCCCTGGGTGTGTGGTTGGTGTCCGAAGGGGGGGTGGTGGTCTGGAGGAACTGAGTCCTTAAGCCTGTGAGGACGATGCTAACTCCAGGTAGTTGGTGGCAGAACCCAGTGAATAGTGGGACATCCAGGTGGCATCGAGAGAATTGGAAAATGGGTTGTTGGTGTCACCAACTCTGTAGACATGTGTGCATAGCTCTTCCTTCTCCAGTGCCCTAAAGACATGATGCAACAGGCAAATCCATGTGCCTTTGAGACCTCACTTTATTCACTTGGGCATTTCTTACCCAACGAAAGAGGTCCATCTGGGGCTGGGTGGTTGATGGTAATTATTAAAGTGATACAGGAGTGGGCAAAAGTAGATTTGAAATAAGACAGTGATCAATACATTATAATGCAAGAATAAACTCTGTGTTTCACCTATGCACGACTGTAGACCTATTCCTGTCCACCCCTGTATTTACAAGCCTGGCTTTGTGGTTTTGAAAAGAAAATCTACTTATCTCAACAAGCACTATCTGAACGGCTTCCTACAGAAGTTTTACAATCAGTTTTAATCACCTTTCAATGTAAAAGATGACCTATCTGGCCAGCTGGGCAAGGAAGAGGAAGTAGCGGAGAACAAACTCTCTCCCTAAGGAATACACTTCTTTCCTCTATGACATAGTACCTATCCGTTACCTGAACTGGACTCATGTCTTCATGGACACAACTTAGTAATTGGTTTTTAATTCACAGTCACTGTTCTCTTGCTGCGCATGAGGAATTTCCCAGGACAGTAGGAGTGAGAGCCATGGTCTGACTTAGTCACCTCTCTCTGAGCCCAAGACCAAACACCAGGTGACATGGCAGGGCCTGCTGCTGTGGGTGGGAGCCTTCCCCGCCCTTGATGCTGGGTTTGGTCATGGGATTTTATTTTGTCCAGAGGGCTGTTAGCAGCTTTGTGAGAGAAGCAGAGAAGGAGTTCTGGCGTTCTTGCATGTCTGCCACCGTGTGGAGATGGCATGGCTGGGCTTGTTTTCTGGTTTCAGGAGGACAAGACTCCCCTGGAGCAGAGTCACCACACGCTGAGCTTAGTCCAGAGCAGGTGACCTCCGTGCCCCCCACAGACCCGTGACTATGCCCTGTCCAGACCAGCCAGGCCCAGGCTAGGTCAACCCACCCACGGCTGGTGGACAGGCTCATGAGTTAAGTAAATGCTTGTGGTTGTTCATTGCACACTATTTTTGTGGCATTAGCTCGCTGATACAAAGATAAATCAGAACAGTTTACAAGTGATAAAACGGATTCCTGATCATTTAATGTGAGCAACCTTCTGAGACTATTTTCATTTTAGAAGAATCTGCTTGTTGGTTTCCAGAAGTAGATTGTTAATGATAAATGTTCTCCTAGAGAAGAAATTCAGTGGAGTAATTGTTGGGGGTGGGGGGATTAAAATCCCTAATATCTCAGATTTCTCCAGATTGAACGTCCATTTCAACAAATTCACTCTGTCCCCCTGGCGTTTCTGTGTCAGTGACGGTGGGCCGCCCATCCCCAGCACACACATGCACTTTGAATCGATCTTGTATTTTCAGATGCCACTTTTCATTTCACGTTTGTTCTTCAAAGACGGAAAGCCCTTTCCAGGGAGGGACAGAGTGGCTGGATACTCAGGAGCCTGACCCATTGCTCGGAGTAGCGCGCAGTCTCGTGGTCTAAGGAGATGTCAGGGTTGGGGCGGGAGTGGTCTAACGCCACAATAGTCGCAGGATGGATACTGGAAATGAACGTTTGCTTTGAGCTCATGGATCGTCATCTCTCACCCCATCATCACCGCACTGACTCCGTGGACCAGGGCCAGGAGGGCGGACACTGCTCATTGGCTGACCCCAAATCTTCCCCAACACCCTCCCCTTAGCATATTCACTATAAAGATTTACAAAGGTAGGATTTCAGTTTTACCATTTCCCTTGAAGCTAAGGATGGTGCTATGAATTGAATTGTATGCCCCCCTCCCCAAAGAAATGTTGAAGTCCCTTCCACCCTGTATTTAGGGATATGACCTTATTTAGAAATAGGATTGTTAAAGATGTCATTAGTTAGGTTACCATGATGTTCTACTGGACTAGGGTGGGCCCTAACCCACTAGGACCCATGTCCTTATCGGAAGAGAGAAGTGTGGGCACACGGATGGGCAGACAGGACAGTGGACACACAGAGGGAAGATGGACACATGAAGATGCCAGCAAAGTGGGAGTGACGCTGTCACACCTCTAGGGCTTCCAGAGGCTGCAGGAGGCCAGAAAGCGTCCTCCCCAGAGGCCTGAGGGCATGCAGCCTGCTCATGCTTTGCTCTTGCACCTCTGGCCTCTGGAACTCGAAGACAATGCATTTCTGTCCTTTGAAGCCACCCGGGTCTGGATACTTGGTTACAGCAGCCATGAAAACCGGTGCAGAGCGTCACACAGATATTCAGGTCCATGCAAGAGTCTGAAGTCTCCGGGGGGCTTCTGAGAAAGGTTTGGTTGTCTGATAAGGAGGACCCCTGTGGCTGCTCCCCAGTCACCTCCCCTTCTCTCCTCTTCCAATGCAGATGGGACAATTGGTTCTAAGAGAGCGATCTTAGAACCGGACAGCAGCCAGGACACGCTGGAGACAGGAGAGCAGCGAGGCCCACACAGCCCGAGTTTCAAACGCTATTGCTGAGTTGCATCACAGGCCTGTGCTGCCGACATTGAGACTTGAAATTCGGAAAGAACAGCTTCCTAATTGTTTAATTAATCAATCGTTTGATTCCCAGCAATTTGCGGCCCCGGCACTTCCTTTCTGATCCAGTGGAATTTAGGTGACTGTCTCCTTTGAGTATATACCAGAGAGATCTGAACCTCCCCTTAGTCTCTTACTAACACTTGGCACTTTTTCAAATGGTGTTGATGGCAATGACGTCACTGACTTATTCGTTCAATACATATTTATGGAGTGCCTCCTATGTGCCAGTGACTGTTCTAAGTGCCTGGGGTATATCAGTCCATGGGACTCACCAGGATCCCTGCCCCTGTGGGCAAAGGGCACACCTGCTTCTCCCCCTCCAGGTGTTCCCTCGGTCCCTCATGGAGCGTGTCTGTCAGGTAAGCATCTCCTTCAAATGTTGTCAGAGGAAAACCGAGCTGTGCAGAGCCCTTCCGATTTTTCCTTCTCACCAAGAACTCCATCGCTTTTCTCCAACAGAGCCACACCAGGGAACACCACCCCGTCGCAGACAATTGCAATTTAAAATTCAGACAAGGAATGAAAAGCACGGGGCTTTGTCTTTTCAGCCACTGAGGAGGCCATCGTGACGTCAGCCTGGACACAGAGAAAATGGGGGTCTCTGTCCCCTTCTGCTTCTGGGCCAAGCAAGACCAAGGGCTGTTGCTGTGGAGAGAAGCTTAGAAAGCATGAGGCCCATCTCCACGGTTTAACGTTCCGACAGACTCTTCTGGTCTTTAGAAAAGACTTCAGGAGCCCGGCTGCCGTGGCTCAGTGATTGAGCATCTACCTGTGAACCAGGAGGTCACGGTTCAATTCCCAGTAAGGGTACACGCCCGGGTTGCGGACTCGATCCCCAGTGTGGGGCGTGCAGGAAGCAGCCGATCAAGGATTCTCTCTCATCATTGACGTTTCTATTTCTCTATCCCTGCCCCTTCCTCTCTAAAAAATACTTTGGGAAACTTTCTACTTCTTGCCTTCTCTGCCTTTCTTGAGTGACAATGTCTCCACATCCCACTGTATCTTTTTTTTTCTTCTTTTTTCCCACAGCCTGCTGTGGATCTTCAAATATTTTTAGGATCACCGGGAGGTGTTCAAAGTTTGTGTATTAAGAAGACAGACGTCTTTATTGGTGACTTTTCTATATATATAAAAAAATCTACATCTAAATTTAGTGAGGAGAAAATATTCTAAGTTGGGCTCTTTTTGGAGAGAGGAAAAACAATCTAGTCTTTTAATATAATTCTAAATATGTCTTCTCAATTGAAAATTGTTAGTGTCATTTAAAAGAAGTAAGATTCAAGTTGCAGTAAAAAAAAACAACAAAAACAAAAAAAAAACTTTCCACATGGGGGAAAGGGGACTCTATAAATGGTCTCATTCAAAGGGCTGTGTTTGGGGCTGCCTGGTGACAGATTAAGAAGGGGAAACTTGAACCAGACTTCTGACCTGTCCTGGGGTCAGGGGTCGCCTCCGTCTGTGTTGGGGCTCCTTTGACAACTTCCTGTATAATTTGACTATTATTTGCGTGTCTGGGTGCTGTCTGACCTCTGAGTCTGGAAAAGCCAGACAAGCAGCCCGCATGTCGTGGCCATATGGGCCGCCGAGAGGGCGGGCACGTTTCATCAGCCTGGCAGGGGAGGTGGGGGGAGGGGGCTGTTTGATCCCAGGTTAGAGGAAGAAGCAGGCCTGGGATCTCCAAGGGACAGGAGGAGGAGGCATCGGATGACAGGCATGGCCGTGATTTAGGGCCCTGGCCCCCGCCAGACACTCTGAGGCTGCAGCTAAGTTTTGAATCTGGAGGCGGATCATTTACAAGAGAAAACGAGGTGCTGAGGGCATTTCAGATGGCAAGCGGGCTTCCGCCCTGAAAGTCTTGAGAGACTGGATTTTCCACATCCAATAAATGCATTTCCAACCCAGACTCGGGTCATAAGAAAACAGGCACTGGGAGCAGAGATAAGGGATTTTTATTTAAACTGCGTGTCCTAATAGAAGACTGTGTTTACAGAAAGTAAAAGTGATACCCCGGTTTCATGATTTCCAGTGGCAGGGCTTCTTTTTTTGTTAAATATATTTTTATTGATTCGAGAGGGAGGAGAGGAGGAGAGAGAGATAGAAACATCAACAATGAGAGAGAATCATCGATCAGCTGCCTCCTACACGCCCCACATTGGGGATGGAGCCTGCGACCCTGGCCTGTGCCCTGACTGGGAATTGAACCACGAGCTTCTGGTTCACCGTGTGATGATCAACCACTGAGCCACGCCAGCTGGGCCACGGCAGGTTTTCAATGCATAGATATAAGCTTTGCTTACTAAAATGAATAAACATATTTCTCAATTTGGGGGAGTTAATAAAAAACATACATAACAATTAACTGAGCTTCTAAGCAGCAGGACATAGTTTTCATGACTCACCAGCGCCAGCAAAGCAAACCTGGGGTCTGGCCTGTTGGTCTGGCCTGTCCTGCTTCCCACATAAATGGATACACTCGCAGGTCTGAGGGGCCACAGGCTTTAGTTAGCAAAGTCCTGAGACCAAGGACAACGTGTTCCAATGTGTCAGATGCCACCCTCTCCTTTGACCCCTGTCACAGCCTCCTGAGATGGATGTGGGCGGAGCAAGAGGGCCACCCATGGACGTCAGGAGACCCTCTTTCCTCAGCAGGGAGGGGCTGAGCAGCTGGCAGTGGCCGAAGCAGGAGGCCCAGGAGTCCAGCACCTGGGCATCGGTCAGTCACCAAGCGCCAGGCAAGGTGGACTGCATGCAGCCTGCCCAGGACACGATGAGGGAATGGGGAGGAACATGGGATGGATGAGCTGAGGGTGTGGCTGGGAGGCTGGGCTTGTGGGAGAGAGGCTGCTATGGCTGAGCTGGGCCGGGAAGGATGGGGAGACTTGGGGAAGAGAGAGAAAGGGAAGGCGAGGGTCAAAAGGGATACAGAGCTCAGTGCTGGGTCAGACTTTTCAAATAGCATTGCACACAACTCTTTCCGCTTTATAGACACGGGAGAGAACCAAGTGCAGTCAGTGTGGCCTAAGCTGCCTCACGAGTAGACCTGGATTCAAGCCCAGGTGAAGTGACATCCCAAGAGCCAGACCTCATGGTCACCCCAAGAGCAAGGACCCCCAAGTCATATGCTTTTTCTGTCTCAACAGGTACTTCCTGGTTCCAGTTCTGCAAGATAAGTGATCTAATCTCTGAAATCTTTCAAGCTGCTCTGTTTTAGAGCTTGGTTTTTGGGACTAGTGAGCACAGGGAAGAAGAGATGCCCTAATCATGGGTGCTTTGGCCGCGAGCTCTCTCTGAGGAAGATTCGAATCTTAACAAAAATATCACTTTTCTCCTCCTGGGAACCAGCATTGCAAGACATGCTCATCAATGCATCTGGGATTATGTCATGTGAAATACAGCCTATGGCTGCCGATGGCCTTCCCTGGTGGGGGGCAGGTGTGACCAGACCAGTCCTCACACACGTGGGCTCCCACTGCTGAGTTTCCACCCTGTATTAGACCCTGACATACCTGCATCCACCTCACGCCAAAGTTGAGGATACAGGTTAGGACTCGGGTTTGGACGGGAAGAAAGTGCTGCTGGGAGGATGCTGAGCCAGGGGTTCCCCAGGCCACCTCCTGAGTGTCCTGCCTGCAGCCTCCCGCCTGTGTGGCCCCCTGACCAGCAGTGGAAGAGGCAGTCTTATTTCCCACTGAGGGCTGCCTGTGCTTTGCATTTCTTATTTTTGCCGGAGTTTTTGAAGGTTAACATTTTGCCGTCCTGAAGGGAGGGAGCCCATAGAGAGAGAACTGGTGATAAGATCCGGTTAAAGCCCGGGGCATGAGCCTCCCTGCCCTGAACCACATGTGGTCACTCCTTCTGGGCCTCAGCTACCTCACCCAAAGGCATTGGGGACTAGATCTTCTTGCGGGACATGGGCCCCGGATTCCAAGTCCTGGATTATCTTGTCTCCAGGGCCAGACCCGGTTTGGGCTTGGTTTTAAGAATCCCTCACCCCGGGGGGCCCTCGTTCCACTTTTAGGTCTGCCGCGGGGAATGTCGAGCCCTCATTAAGGATCAGGAGGCTCCATCTGCCTCTGTCTTTCCTCTGAGATGACTGCCAGACAGCCGAGGTCAAGGCCACATGTGCCCTGCGATCCCTGAGCGGGAGGAGGGGGGGCGGGCGGCCCGGAGCTGCCTGTGTGCAGGGAGCCAGACACAAAGGGGCTGCTATTCAGAAGGGTTCTCTGCAGCCTGCAAGACGCAACTCTGGCGCCCAGCACAGCACGCGCACCCCCAATGCCAAGTAGTTTCTGTTATTTTTTCCCTGCACTTCGCCCTGCGGCCACGGCCAGAAGTGCGGGCTCTGGAGTGAGAAAGTGCAGACAACTGGACAGCGTCCCCCTCGCTGACGTCCGCAGGGGATGGAGAGCAGGGCAGCGCCTCAGCTCTTAGCCCCTCCCTCCCTGGGACTCAGATGCCCTATTCCAAGGATCTCAGCCAAAGGCTGATTGATCTGAATTTAGAGGCATGTGTCTGACTCCAGAGGAAATCCTTTCTCACAAGGAGATGGCCGTGAAGTGTGGGGTGGGCGAGGAGGTCCCCCACTCCCCTGGATCTCCACTTTTGAGCTGGGAGCCCTGGACCAGTCGCCCCTCTCTGCCTCCACAGGCAATAAGGAAATCTACTGCCATTGGTCTCTGTGAGAAATGAACGGATTAACACATGAGAACAGGGCCTGGCCAATGGCCAGAGCGCACGAACACTGACCCGCATCCTCCTTGTCAACATTGTCACTGGGTCACTGCTTCATTGTTAAAATTTGGGAGGGACACAGTTCCTGTCTCACAGCTCAGGGCCAAGGTCAAAGGGACAGAAGCAGCTCCTGGTGCTCTGTCCCGAGGTCCTGCGCCTGCACGGGGCTGCCTGGGGAAGGATCCAGGGCTCCCACCGCCCTGATCCTCGAACTGGCTCATTTCCGAGGTGCCATCTCATAACCAGAAAAATAAAAAAAGAGCAACGCGCTTTTTGTCACTTGAAAGTCCTCATTACAAGACTGTTCCCTTGGCTCCTGGAGTTCTTGTGTCATTATCTTCTGTTGAAAGAATTCAAATGACATTATTTGCATGGAAACTCGCATACCGAAGATGCCATCTAGGCCGCAGACTTGCATTACAATGAAGGCATGATGACTGTCACTGGGACGTGACATTCTTTATGCTGTTAAATTGAAAGTCAGCGCTGGCAGCTCTAACTGTTCAGGTCCCCTGCAAATACATCGCTGCTTCGCTTGGGATATGGAGTGACTAGTTTAGGGTGTCCACTGCAGGCACGCCCAACGGGCCTCACCTGTGGTGTCACCCAAGATCAGGCACAGATGTCTACACCGCGGGGGTGAGGGTGGGGGGGGGACTTCGGGAGCTCGCTCTGAGCCGGCACGGCACGATCGCTGAACCGCTACGACCTTTCCCCACAAACACCACCAGGACTTCCCTGTCCCTTCGATGGCTTTTCAGAGCAATTTCACTTGGCGTGTCTGCAGAAAAATGGAGGGGTGACTGTTTACTCCAAAACAGGCACATTGTGGAGGTGGCCAAGGACCTCGCTGTCCTCCCCCGGATGGAACCAGGTCCCTGGAGGCTGGTCCCTGCAGAGGCAGCTTCCTGGCTGGGTGGAGGAGAGTTCAGGTGGTCCAGGACAAGGACGGTGTGGACATAAGATGGGGCAGAGGAGGGACAGGGAGGTGGGGTTGCACGGCCCAGGCAGAGGATGAGGGAGAGCACGTGCCCATCTGAAGAACCACTCAGTTATGATGAGCGGGAACGAACCAGAGAGGTGTCTGACCGACCGGGGACACGGCAGGAGAGCCGGGGCCTGGTTTGTCAGATCGCCGATGGGGCAAAGCTTGGGGTGCGTCGCCCTAAATTCTATGTCTGCCAGGCTGGCTCAGCACATGCGGGATGAGACACGAACAAGAGGGAAGGAAAAGAGGGAGTTCATGTTGATCAATGTAGGCAGAATTTTATAACAGGAAAATTAAGACAGAACTGGCAGCAATGAACAACCATCACAGCTCCAGGGGTGGCAGCAAGCATGGGAGCCGGAGTAACGCAATTGGCATCGCTGCTCAGACACAGCTCGGCCGCCGACACCCTGCTCTCTGGCCGTTCCTCTCTGCACGGCCGCTGCCCTCGGCCTCCCTCTGGGTCTCCCCTGTGCCTCCCGGACACCCCTGAGCTGAACATGCTGCACCCGGAACAGCACCACACCTCCCTGCCCTCTCCCCAGACCATCACCACATGGTCCTTAACCGAGTGAGGCTTGAATGACGCGTGGTGGGAAGAATTTGACGGAGACACCCCTAAACCCTCCCACCACCGGGCCTCACTATTTACTTGTTCCCCCATGAGCTTAGGATTCCCATTTGCTCACAAACTGACTCCCAAACCCCCTGCAAACAGCACATGCAGTGACACGATGGCGTATGGGGGTAGAAATGAAATATCATAATTAAGTTTCCTCTGGGGTGGCTACAGCAAAGGCTACATCCCCATGACGACCAAGAGAAAGTGTAAGAGCAGGGGTTCAGCGCTTTCTTGCGTGGATGCCACGGAAATCTAACAGAAGCGCCTTCAAACCCAGCCACACCAGCGCCCTCTCGGCCTTCGGGCCTTTTTAATCAGGAAACTGCTCCTCACAGTGACCGTGGAAAGCATTCAGGGGAGTTTGTAGACGGAAAGCATTGCTTGTGACCTCACTCGAAAGCCCGCATGAACAGGAACTGAAAAGCTTCACTCTGAGTCCTCTGGGCCCCAGATAGCTGAGGACACGAGGGACACACTAAGGGCTGGATTCCTTGGGGGGCGGGGAGGATTATGTGCCAGGTTCTTTGGAAAATGGGAGGTCAGCTTGGCTTGGGGAGGTGGAAGGAGGTGGAATGTGGTTTCTCAGAGCCCATGATGAGCTAAGGAAAGCCTGAGGTTGCCTCTGAGCAAGCGACATCACTATTTTTTTCAGGCACTGCTTGTGTGAATTCCCTGGTCCCAACCCGTGGTCAGTGGACCGCTGGCCAGGGGATGCTTCTCCTTTAAAAACGTGGCTCTGGCCCTGGCTGGTTGGGCTCAGTGAATAGAGCGTCAGCCTGCGAAGACTGGAGGGTCCCAGGTTCGATTCCCAGTCATGGCACAGGTCCGGATTGTGGGCTCGATCCCCAGTGTGGGACATGCAGGAGGCAGCCAATCAGTGATTCTCTCTCATCATTGATGTTTCTATCTCTCTCTCCCTCTTCCTTCCTCTCTGAAATCAATAAAAATATATAAAACAAACAAACAAAAACTCTGCTCTGTCCCGTTTGGGAGATGTCTCACACCGTGTCTCCCTCTGGGACACTCCCAATGCACGTGGGGATCAAAGGCTCTGGAGAGTCACTCAGAAATCTTACAAATATCTTTTGTGGGGCTTTGCAGTCTGCAGGGCATCCTTTGGACGAGCCGCCTGGCTCATCAGGGGCAAGATCAGAAGAGTCAGCGAGGTCGGAGTGACACCCTTGGTTGGCCCTGGAACCTGTCCGCCCCTGAGGGGTGCTCTGTCCAGATGCCATTTCCTCCAGGCTCATCGATGACACGAGTGAGCAGGGACACTTCAGATAGAAGTAGCTGAGATGGTTTTTTTACTAACAAGACAACAATGGTCTGATCCTATTAACATGGGAAATGGGAGGGTTTCAGACACAGAAATAAAAATGCTTAAATCAAAGGAGAATGAGGTCACTCCATAGAAGTTAGGGATCCTGCCTTTTTCTATGCACATGAGGGAGAAAGGCCTCCAGGTTGAGGGACGGGAAGGGAGAGGGGTGGGAAGAGACCCATGGGAAGGTTTTTTTGGGGAGGGGTGGGGTGTGAACTACTTGAAGTGCAGATGAAATTTTTGTAAGCTTCTTATCAATAAAACTATAATACTTTTCTCCAATTAAAAACAATAAAACACTTCAGTATGTCACTGTAGGAAGGATAAGAGACTGAGAAAAAAAAAAGAAAAAGGAGAAAGTATGGCCCTTCACTCCAGCGCTGAAAGATCATCATAAAACCATTTCTATCTCCCGTCTTGTCCCAGCACGGTTGTTTGTGTAACACGGCTCGCATCTTGTGTCCCTGACTTTGTAACCTGGTTTCTTCTTCTTTACTTTTTTCCCCCCCTATATTGGCCTAAGAGGGCCAAAATAAGCATCTATTCTTTCCAGTCATTGTCTCACTTTTTTTTTTCAAGTTGATGGATCATGGTTTAACTAACCAAGACTCTATTGTTGAATCATTATTTTTTCCTAATAGTATATGTTTACTATTATGTGTACGTCTGCTAAAGCATCTTTGTGCACAGAGGTTTTGTATAAATCAGGTAGACAGAGAGCTATTGTCCAGGGCCACGTCTGGGCCACCCAGAGAGCCTGATCTGGGAATATGAAGGTGACACACACAGCGGGGACAGGACAGCAAGAAGGGAGGTCTCCAGCACCCACACCCATTTATTCCTGGCCACTCCACCCGGGCCCTTTTGTGGTTTGACTCATAGATAACAACTGCCCTCCTTGGTTTTAGCTCGTGTCTCTATCACCTTGAAGCAGGAGAATCTGGGTGAGCATGGGATCGGATACAGGTCCATCTAAATCCAAAGCGTGTCCATGTTCTTTCTGCTCCAGGAGAAGGAAGAAAGGAAGGAAGCCGACAGGGAAGAAAGGACTCCTCCTTAATTTATCAATCATCCAATCAGAGCGTCCCGGGGTCTCCAGAGAGACAGCCCAGGTAAGCCTGAGATGCATGCATCTTTTCTAAAGAGCGCCCTTTCCAAATCACCTTATTTTGATGGAACTGCAAAAGGCAGTACTATTTTGGGTTCTAGCTATGATAAAGCTGAAGCTGTAAGATAGGGACTTTCATGAGAGATTGCACTGAAATGTCAACAGATGGCTTGCTAATCATGTTAAAAACTACTCATTTCTTTTTTAAAAATGGCATTTCCCTCCAGTAAGTAGATCAGAAAGCAATGTTTATGATATAAAACATATTAGTCACTATGCCGTTTAATTATCCTACTTAATCATCAAGGTCATAATGATAATTGTTTCTAAAGATTCACACCTCCTTCTTCAGCAAGGAAGCTTACCCAGGGTGCATGGTCCGAAGCACAATCAATGTGCTTAAAAGGGCATGCACATTGAAGGAAGACAAGAGCCGCGGCCATAGAGATGGCGTGTAAGGATTCTCCAAGCGTTTGGCAGTCATGGTCTATGGAACGCCCAGCTTTGTGGGGTCTATTTGTGCCCAAATCAGGGGCCCCATTTTCCTCCAGCAGAGAGGAGGAACTGGAGTTGGAATAGCATTCAACCATGATTCGCCATCGCGTCTACCGTGTATTCTTACAAAGACAAGTGGTCGTCCTTGTGAGCCTGTGGGGCTCAGTCAGACCCTGAGGACCACCTCCACCCTCCCACCCCCCGTAGATGGAGCCTCTGCTCTGGTTCTTTGGTCAGGCTTTCTGTGTACACTCCAGAGATATTTTGCAGTAATTAAATACAGGGCACAGTCCGGGTTTCGAGCTCCATCCCCAGTAAGGGGCGTGCAGGAGGCAGTCGATCCATGTTCCGCTCTTACATCGATGTTTCTCTCTCCCTCTCCCTTCCTCTCTGTCTAAAAGCCAATTAAAATATTAACTTTTAAAAAGCCCCTGAACAATCCACAGAAAGGCTGTAATGAATCAGTTTGGGGCTGCCCATCTCCTGTGCCTCACAACCCGGGCTCCGGTAGCCTTCTTGGGCAGGACACCTATGTTCTTCTCATTCCCCTCTCCTTCTTGATCAGCTCCTTTCTCTCTTTTACCTCAAACACATGCCCAGAGCTTTCTCCCGTCAGTGGGTATCCATGACTTTCAGCTCAGATCCCTGCAGCTTTTGGCAACAGGCTCAGAATTCCTCTCCCATAGCCCTTGGCAAGAGATCTGCTTGACTCAGCTCATCTTCCCAGCCAATCCACACGGAGCTGAGGTCCGTGGCAAAGTCTTATTTAGCCTGAAGCTAACGAAGCTTAAGATTTATCTCTTCCTTTGCAGGGGCCCCTCTCAGGGCCTGGGAGGAACCCTAGGAATGTGTGCATGTGGTCGTGTGTCTTTGGAACATCTGCCCTCGTAAGATACTTCATGTGTGTCGGTTAAGACAGCGGGCTCTGTTCGCCCTGACTTCTCCCCTCCACATTGGCCCAGTCTCATGATCTTGGTGTAACCAAAGTGCTTGGGGGACCCAGAGAAGGGGAAGCTGAGTTGGGGATACACTTAGTTTGGGACTGTGTGCTCATAATCACTTCCAAAGTTAGCAAAATTCTGCTGCCTTTCCTGATGTGTGGGATGGTCCTGCTCTGGAAACATGCCCGCTGTCTGTGGTGCTAACTCACCTGCATCGGGACAGGAAGGTGTGCTGTCGGGGATGAATGTGGCCTCCATGCCCAGGCCTCACGGCACATGAATAGAGGAGAAATAGGCTTACACATGTGCAGAGACAGAAGCTATATTGTCCGAGAGCACTGGGTTCTCAGTAGGGCTTGGTGGAATGGAGGTCCTATCCCATCAGGAATGTACTGGATCACACAGCACAGTCAGGTATACACAGAATACTTTTTACATCTAAACTGGTCTGTAGGGCAAAAGCCTATAGTAGGACCGCAGATGGAAAACATCCTTATATGACCTTTGACAGTGGTGTTCATGCGTGGCCACACCTTAAAAATCCACATGATGTTCCCAACAATAAGTTGAAAGAAATTTTTTCAAACTATAATTAATTTTAAAAATGAAGTATCTTTCTGGTCCCTCTAGACAAAATAATGACCTTCGAGGAAGGTGAGACTTAGGGAAGTCACAGAACCTGCTGCCCAGAACCGAGGACTCACTAATGGGAGATGTCTCTGCCCCAGCTTTTCCCTCTTTTCTCCAGAGGATGCGGGTTCTCAGGAACCCACTTCCCTGGTAGCTGATGGCCAACAGGGCATAGCAATGGAGGCAGTAGATTGCATATGAAACTGAAAGAAAAACACAGAAAAGCAGAGAGAGGAATGAAGTGTTAGCTATTTCGGGCCCGTCCTCTGCACCAGACCCTTGCAGATATCAACAAGTTCACAGGAGAGTGTGCGTGCTTCTGACACTTCTATGACTTTGTTAGATGTGTCCACAAAGATCGAGTGGTTAAATTTCAAATGCCTGGGGATAAGCAGGCAAACACCTGTGAATTCGGCAAATGCAGAGTCCACCATCATGGGATCCAATCTCGGTCTTCTATTAATTCATCACGGTGTTAATTTGGGAGGACTTGGTGGAGTAACTTCTTCATGTGGAAAGTTTACCTGGTGCTCCCCATCCTCTCCCTGGTAAAGCCCACAATCCTGTCCAGGGGACTCCATCCCCAATAACTCAGTGCTACCATTTTGCCTGGCATCTCCTGTGCCTCCTGGCAACACAGGGTGTCCTAGTTGAATGACAGGAGCCCAGGGTCAAGGCCAGTCTGCCCCTGATGGGACTGCTCTGAGACCGAGGGTGTGGGCTGTGGAAGACCACCCTTTGCGTCGGTCCCCAGCAGAGCTGAGATCCCCTCACCTGACTCCCCGCTGAGCCCCCTCTCTCCCATGGTGGACCGAGGGCGACACCATGTGTGTGGGAGGTGGGGTGGTATCTGGTGCTGAAGGCTTGGGGCTCATTTGGGAAACGAATGAGCTGTGGCCTTTCAGCACTAAACTGCTAGCTGTTTCCAAGAAGCCTAATGGCGCCCCGGGTGGAGGGAGGGCCTTCTCCTGATTCTCTGCCTGGGGTCCCTCCCCAGGCTGCCATCCCACTGGGCTCCTCCGTGTCAGCCAGACCCGTGTGAAGCTGACAATGGGCACAGCCGCACAGCATGCAGAGAAGGCGAAGGCTCTTGTCCTCTGGTCCTCCAGATGGAGACCACCGGTTAAACCGCCACCACGGTTGGCTTTTTATGTTAGTGTTCTGGTAGCAAGCAGCTACATCCACTAGACCTTCTGTCTCCTATTGTTCTCTTTCTGGAATGTTCTGAGAACTGCAAAAATCCCCAAGCCTATCCGGGGCCACTAGGCTGCCCAAACATTCTGTCGTCCATGTGTGGCCATGCCATTGCCAAACTAACGTGGGCCTGGTGGGCTGTCTGTGGGCTGTAGCTCTTCTCTGGTGCCTCAGGAATGGAGACAGCCACCTAGCCAGCATGGCTCAGTGATTGAGTGTCAACCTATGAACCAAGAGGTCATGGTTCAATTCCTGGTCAGGACACATGCCCGGATTGCGGGCTCAGTCCCCAGTCGGTGGCACGCAGGAGGCAGCTGATCAATGATTCTCTCTCATCAGTGATGTTTCTTTCTCTCCCTCTTCCTTCCTCTCAGAAATCAATAAAAAATATTTTTTTTTCAAAGAGGGATGGAGACAGTCAAGTAATGAGAGAGACAATAAATTCATGACTTCATTTGCTGATATTGCTTTGATTTTAAATTAATAAAATAAATGCACTTGAAAAAAATAAACCCAACTAAGCATTGCATGTGAGAGCCTCAGAGACCGTCAGCTTAAAGCAATCTGAAAGCTATGCCTTTTAACACAGACGTTGGCCATGAAAAAGACCTCGTGGGTCATTAAAGCTCACCCCCTGCCAGTATCAGAGGGGCACTGGGCTCGTTTGGGGGGTGCAATTGTCTCAAATCCCCTTCCATCTGAATCAAGGGAGGATTGGCCGAGTCCTGCCTCTGGTTAGTCACGCTCTGTGGGGTGAGACTCAGCCACCACTGGCGCTGGCAGCCTCCCTCCGACACAGGCTCGGTTTACAGCCGGCTCCGATTACAGGGCCTGAGGCCATTCCCCCCATCACTACCTGACCCTAGATGTGGCCAAGACCCCAGGTACAGGCTCTGAGTCTTTAGGATGGGCCCTGGGAGATTCTAAGCCAGGCCCCCCCTTAGCTGTGGTGCAGACACGATCCCCCCCACCTCTGTGGTTAATCACATTCATCCCTGTGAGTGTCTAGCTGGTACCCGTTCATCTCGGCTCCAGCTTGGTCTCCTGTCCAGCCACCTCTGCATGTCCCGTGTGAGAGGAACCCGCTGAAACCACGTGCTTGCACGCTGGCTGCGTTTCATTCTTGCCGTGTGTAGATGTTTCAGAGAGAAAAGTCTGGGGAATTTCATGTTGACTGTCTCCCAGAAGACACAGCGTGGTGTCCCTGTCCAGTGCGTGACGGGATTTTGACACTCTTGCAGGAATAGTTTTGTCATCACCCATTGCTTGCCGCACTGTCGATCCAATTATTAGGAACAAGCAATCTGTCGTCCTATTGTTTCTTTCCAATAGTCCCAGCAGTGGCAGTTGTCAGAAAGATAGATACCATGTTCAATTTGAAAAAGAGGTGAGGGGAGCAACCCCAAATAGCATCTCAAGTATTTCTGAGGTTCCTGGAGGCCAGAGGTCAGAGGACCTCCTCAAAAAAATGTCCTGGAGTAAATCAACTCCATCAAGGTGTTTTGGCCACTTTGGAAAGAACACTTTTCCTCCCAAACTCAGTGCCGAAGCACTTATCCCCTTGCTACCCAAAGCACCAGCCTCCTGGGCTGTTGACTTGGGTTGACCTGGTTTATTCTACTAATTGACGAGGTGCCTGCTGTCTCCGGCCTTGCTTGAATTTAGTGGTCTCCGGGTTGCTAACACCATCCTTTATGAAGTTGATTATGGATTGACACACACACTTTTTTAGAACCCCCAAAGGGAATTCCTGACCCAGGAAGAGATCTGTTCTTTCTCATTTGTGAATTTATTTATTTTAAAATGAATAAAAGTATAAGGACTAAAGACAATATAATCTAATGACAAAACCCTCCATATCGTATTGAAGGAGAAGCCAGCATTCAGAACAAAGCAGGTATGTGACAAGCAGGTATTTAAACGTAGGACTAATCTATAGAATTCCCCGTATCAACTGGTCGGAATTTGGAGTTTATTGCAAAGATGGATCTGGGAAGCACTTTCTGACATGGGCGCTGGATGGGGCTGTGGTAGCTAAGGACCACGGATACCACCCAGCGAGAGGCTGGAACTGAGAGAAATGTATGTTTTCACAGTTCTGGAGGCTGGACGTTCAAGATCAAGGGGTCAGCAGGGTTGGTGTCCTCTGAGGTCTCTCTCCTGGGCTTGTGGACAGCTGCCTTCTCCCAGCCTTCACATCATCTCCCCTCTGTGTGTGTCTATGCCCTAGTCTCTTCTGTGAGGGCACCAGTCCTCTTGGATAAGGGCCCACACTGGTGCCCTCATTTCAACTGATGTCTTGAAAGATCCTGTCTCCAAGTACAGTCAAATTCTGAGGTCAGGGCTTCAACATATGAATTTGGGGCAGAACACAATACAGCCCATAATAGGCCCTTTATGTTATCACACCACCTCTGCATTCTTTTTTTACTTAAAAAATATTTTTTATTGATTTCAGAGAGAGAAGAAGGGAGAGGGAGAGAGAGACACACATTGATTGACTGCCTCCTACATGCCACCTACTGCAACCTGAGCATCAGGGCATATTTCTAGACCAGGAATTGAACCTGCGACCTCTCGGGGCACAGGACGAGGTTCAACCAACAGCCACACCGGCCAGGGCACCTCTGCATTCTTAAGCGTTGACTCCCATTAACATTGTTCTGTGGAAGATTCCATAGCTTCGTCCTGAAACCATGTCTTCTCTAATCTGCAAATCACTTCCAGACCTGCTCACACGGGGCCACTCAATTCTCCCTGCGTTTGCATTCTTACACTTGGCCTCTCCTCACCTCAGAGCCTGGACAAGCATTTGCCCCCAGCTCTTCAGCCCTTGGTCACCCCGAGAAAGCACCCTCCTCCCCAGACCCTTCCCATCCCACGCTCGGGGCTGTGGCTTCGAGGAGACCAGGAGGTCGGCTCTCATGTTCCGGTGCACGGCGCGTGCTGAATGCAATGCAATTAGATTCTTCTGCAAAATACTCCAGTTTGCAGGTTTATTTTCATTTGGAAATCCTAAATTAAATTCCAAGTGCTAACATTTACACTGGCCTGGCGGAGTTTGCCTTTCCCAAGTGGATACAAACTTTTAACATACGTTTTGGAAGCTCTACGCAGCGCAGCAATTACTCGAACGTAAACCTAAATAACCAACACATTTTCAAACTTCAGAGAGAAGTTTCATCAGGGTTTTTATTCTGAGGCAAAGGAGGCCTCCAAACCACACAGATAAATCACGAAACATCTGAAAACGGGCCTCATGTTCTCTGGCTCCAACGCCTTCCACAACTGTGTGCTTTGGACACACATCCTTTGACATCTGTGCACGGGGTTCTCATTATGTGGATAAAGCAAAAAGTCCAACAGCCACAGCCTCCTCAGAAGACTTGGAGCAGAAGGAGCAGGTCACACAGACTCCCTGTCACTCAGAAGCTATTCAGGGCGACATCTTGGTGAGGAGTGTTAACACCGCTTCGGAGCCCGGCAGGAGTGGCTCAGTGGTTGAGCATCGACCTAAGAACCAGCAGGTTTGGTTCCTGGTCAGGGCACATGCCCAGGTTGTAGGCTTGATCCCCATTGTGGGGCATGCAGGAGGCAGCCAATCAATGATTTTCTCTCATCACTAATGTTTCCGTTTCTCTCTCCCTCTCCCTTCCTCTCTGAAATCAATAAAAAATATTTAAAAAAAAATAAAATAGAGCTTCAGAGACAGAGAGGAACATCCCCACTAGGGAGACCCAAATGCACAACTCTTGAGGCAAGACATGCATGAATGCCCGAATACTTATTGAGTCCCAGGGAAAGACAGATGCCAGATTTGAACGTCAGGAACGCTTGGGTTTAAATTTCAGTTCTCAACCTCCTTTGGAAAGATCATTAACTTCCTTGTACCGCCATCATTTTATTTGTAGAGGCAGAAACACAAGTGGAAAAGATATCCTGGTAACTGACAATTATCGAGAACTCGGGACATAAATCACCCGCACCTATAACTTATAGCTGGTGAGCAGAAAACTGCTCAGTAGCAAAACTTCAGGATTTTGCAACCACGGTGACACAGGGACACGCTGTCTATGACAGTCGTGACTTTTTGCAGGAGAGGTAGCTTTCCTGATGCTCTTCATCTGAGTCTGTTATTTCTCATCCTTAAGATTATAAAATTAGATGCCAGGTCTCACCCCCCTGATACACCCCTGCATGGGGAGAGGTGGGACTTTTTCAGGATTCTTTCTGGAGAAGTGAAGTTTCTAAGTCCAGCGTTAGGCAAAGACTTTCGCATCAGAAAGATTAGAAGGAAGAATCCAGATTGTGGTGCCTGCAGTCTGTTTAAAGTGTTAGCTATGAGGGCTGGTCACCCTATGGAGTCCCATTGGAGAGGGGTGCCAGTCCTGGGCCAAGGTGGGATGTGGGAGAAGATGAAAGATGACTAAGAATCAGACCAATGAGAGAAGCCCGTGCCTGGGACACAGTGGAGACATTTCTCCAGCCTGAGAGAAGATTTGGGTCAGCATTGGGCCATTGTTTCTCGCTGCTTGCTGTATAACCTGCCCAAGGTAACTCTTTTGCAAATTAACCTGGTTTGTTCTACTGCGTGGATTTAGCTTTTTCAGCCAAGCCTTTCTCTTTTCGTGGTAAATCCTAAGATCAAGACCCCTAATAAAATTTCACTAAAGAGACAAAATCAGGTGTCAGGGAAGAGTCCTTAATTATTTTACAATCATGACTTCTTTACATTTTCACAATAATCCTGAAAAAATGATACTGCGCCCACTTTATGGGAACCACAGGGTAGAGACAAGGGTAGGGAAAGTGAAGATCCTCCATGTAAAATTTAAGGTGGCCCTCACTGTCAGGTGTTCACCTCACATGTGCATGACCTCGAGAATAAGTGCCTCCTTAAATGTGGCTCCTTAGGTGCCTCACTGGCCTCACTTCAGTTCTGGGTTTGGGGAACAGGTTCAGGGGGGTGGAGAGCCGGCCACCCTTTCTAAGTTGGATCCAGTTGGGCCTTGAATTTCTCCCAGGTGAAGCCAGCTGATATCTGTTGGCACCTCTGGTGGCCCATGCTATACTGTCCTGGTGACATGTCCCCACAAGGCATGGGCCTTAGACAATCCCAATGAGCTCTGCATCTGGTCAGATGATTACATGTTACATACAGAGACAAGCAGCCTCAGGGCTCTCCAGGAGCTCACACACCATCCAGGGAGCTGGGTCTGGTCCCCAGGGCCACCTGGAATCGGAGCCAACCAGAGGGATGTGACTTGGTGCCCTGCCCTTGACTTGACCCAAGCAGGGAGGCAGAGGGAAGACAGAAAAAAGAACAGGGCTGATCTTCGCAGTGGAGTCAGGTGAGGTTGGGAGGCAAGATGGGCCAAGCAGGCCCGGGTGATGGAGATGGTGGAGGGTGTAGCACTGCTCCCAACAACCCTCCTTGGAGCACAACTGTGCTTATACCCTGGTGTGTGGAGCGTGGTGTGCAGGTCCGGTCACTTCCCAGCCACCGCCTCCCAGGAGAGGCATGTGCTGTGACTGTTGTCTGGGAGGGACATCTGTGGGGCTGGGAGTAAGGGCCGCTGTCAGCCCTAAGGCCCAGTGACTGCGTCGTTTTTGGCCGAGGTGGGGACTTTCAGAAGCATGCCTTTGAAGGACTGCACAGCCCGCTGGTTTTCGTGTGTGGATATTTCCCTCTGGGGAGCAGTTTCGCCCCAAGCCCTCCTCAGATCTGATAGGGGAAGATGGGTCGGCTTACTCAGGACTTGGCCAGAAAGCCTTGCAGTGAGTCTCCAGGTCCGTGGGAAGTGGGCGGGCGGGTCAGCCTCCGGGCTTGTCCCATGAGTCAGGACCACGCGGAATGATGCCAGGCGGCGCTCTCAGAGATAAGAGGTGGCGAGGACCCAATCTCCGGACTCATCACGCACTGGCCCAAGTTGCTTCTTGCAAAAGATGAGGTGTTACCCTGTCTGGCCTGGCTGCGTGTCAGCGAGAGGAATTCGTCTCCTCACCTGAATTCCCCTCTCAGCTTCAGCGGGGCCGGAACTGTCTTCAGCAACTCCTGCTACAATGGAGACAATGAGAGGAATGTCGAGTTTCAGGAGAAGTGAGGGAGAGTTTGGGACGAAGCAACCTTTCACCTGATTGTGAGCTCTAGGTAGCACCCACTCATTCCGAGTTAAGAAGAGATGGGATACTTATGTATAAACAGTTTGACAGATGGATAAGAGAGAGAGAGAGAGAGAGAGAGAGAGAGAGAGAGAGAGAGAGAGAAAGAGCTTTGTTAACTAGATTCGCCCAAGTCCCTGTGAATTCTGTAGGCTTCTTACAGGAAGTGCTTGTAAGGAGTCCTCCACCCGAGCCTTCTCCCTTAGGGCATCCACTCTCAATACCCTATCATTGCACTGACTTCTGTATTATTCATCTTTCCCACTAAAAAGTTTATATAGAGCCCGGCCGGTGTGGCTCAGCAGTTGAGCATTGATCCATGACCCAAGAGGTCACGGTTCGATTCCTGGTCAGGGCACATGCCCAGGCTGCGGGCTCGATCCCCAGTAGGGGGCATGCAGGTGGCAGCCGATCAATGATTCTCTCTCATCATTGATGTTCCTTTTTCTCTCTTCCTCTCGCTTCCTCTCTGAAATCAACAATAAAATGTATATATATAAAAGAAAATTACATACAGAAATGTTTCTCAAAATGGGGTCAGGACCAACTTCATTTCACCTGTTCAGGTGCCAGTGGGAAGGTATTTCTGGCTCCTACCCCAGGACTTCTGAGCTACAATGGCCTTTGTACCAAGTCCCCAGGTGATGCTCATGCTTCTTTACAGTTGGGAATGTTCTAGAAGGTTGTGGACTTCTCATCTTATGCTGTACTTTTGGATCACCTGGGGAGTTTTACAAATCCTTCCTGGGTTCCCACTCAGATATTCTGATTTAATTGGTATGTGGCCTGGGCGGCAAGGTTTTGAAGAGTTCCTTAGAGATCTGATGTCTGGCCAAGGTGGGGAGCCACTGTTTGAGTTTAGGTTATATCCCCTGTGCCGTCCCAGCAATCCTTTAAAAGGTACTTAAGTGCCTCCGACACACACACACACACACACACACACACACACACACACACACACTCTTCATTAGGGTAGCTGTCCCAGCCTTGCCATGGTTTCACCCATCCCACTGGCCCCAGGCATAATCGTGAAAGTCAGTCACACCCCAACTTTAACACTTTGAAGTTGAGACTTGATATAACAAACCAGGCAGGGGAATGGTTTCTGCCTTCTTTGCTGCAACCTTCACTCGTTAGTGAAAATTCTGATACACAATTCTCAGTGCGAAGAGTAATCATCCAAACAGATCCCCAGTCACTCTTCCAAGCGCCCACCCAACTTCCAGGCCCTGGCAAACGGACTTCCCCCTAGTCCCCAGCCCATATCCCAACAGTTATTTATATGATTATCATTTTGAATGTCTTATTTCAGTTCATGGTTCCACAGGAACACACGGGTCTGGAGCCCAGGGTGGAGGCGATCTGAATCCTGCCACAGTCACTTACTGTTTATGCTTGAGAAAGGAGATGCATTTTTTTCCTTCTGAGTAAATATCTTCTTCACAGTCTAATTTATTTTCAGCCTGAAAGCCTGAGGCTGTAATTTCCTCAGGGGCTACAACATGAGTTTGTGGATGACCAAGGCCGAGTAGAGGAGAGGGTACGCCTTCAAACAGCATGCCTGCTGATACCCAGACCTGGGTCCCTTGGACCTCCAGCTCCTTATCACTGACGGGCTCCGGAATCAAGACACAATACAGGATCTTTTCTCCCACAATCCCTGCTGGACACCTTCTGTCTGCCCACATGAGCATGGCGGTGTACATTTCCTAGGCCATTTTGCTAGGACCTACATTTAGATTGAATATTCTATAAAATTGAAAACCTGACCATTTCTAGGCATCTTTTATTTTCCTTTTTTGTGTGTGTAGACAAAGTCAATTTGTAGTATCTTTTATAAGAAAGATTACTGCACAATTATAGCTTATTATCCTATATAATAAAAGCCTAATATGCTAAATGTCTGACCTTTGTTCGACTGTTTGACCGGTTGCTATGATGCACACTGACCACCAGGGAGCAGATGCTCCAACCGGTAGGTTGGCTTGCTGATGGGATTCAGCCGATCGGGACTGGGTGAGACGGGCCGGACATGCCCTGGTGCCAACCTCCCATGATCCTGCCCCAGCTGGCAAATCTTCTGCAGTCCTTCCCCGGCCTCTAAAATATTTTCTCTAATTAATTTCCTTTCAATGTGCATGAATCCATGCACCAGGAATCTAGTAAATATTGAAAAATTTATTAATCTTACAGTCTGCTAACACAAGCAACAAGCTGACTGTGGCTCCCAGGACCTACGAGGTAAATAAATGGAAAACCCTCAGTTGTATCCTTTTCCCTCTTAATTTAAGGCAGACAACCTCTTTTTTCTTCTGTAGAAAAGCAGATATGGAATTGATGAGTTAATAATTGTTACTTTCTTTTTTTAAAAAAAAAAAAGCTCTTTTTTTTGCTTCTGTGCCTGGGTGCTATTATTCTTTTCTTTATTATAAACTATGAGTCATCTCACCTTTTCTATGTGAAAAATCATATATATATATATATATATATATATATATATATATATAATGAAATTCAAGTACAATGGAATTGTGACTCAAGACTTAATGAAATCATGAATTTTTAAGGTTGAAATATACATTTTGAATCGATCTTTTTCTACTCTCACTCAATATTTTAATTTCTCTTAGATTAATAAAAACATTCAAATAAAATGTGTCCCATCACATTCCCAACGCTCCTTGTTGCAATGGGAAGACTTCACCAGCTGCCTCTCAGGTGGAGGTGGTGGTGGGCAGCCTTCAGTGCGCTTCCAGTGAACCACTCTCCAGGTTTGCAAGTCTTTTTGTTTTAAATGTTTTAATAGATTTTTTTAGAGAGAAAGGGAGAGGGGGGTTGCTGCTAGCTTGTTTTTACTTGTACTTTTGTAAAAACCCATACATGTTGCTAATATCCAACTAGGGGCGTTTTCAGACCCCCCCACCTTCCCCTGCTCCTGGAAAAGGGAGCAGTGAGTTGTATGTTTTGATAAAGACAACTTCAAGGACGATGCTCCGGAGGTTCATCGGACAAAGAGGCTTGCATTGGAACGACCTTCGAAGGCCAGAAGGATGAATGTGCTCATTTTCCTTTGAGTTCTCTGAAGAGTTGAATTAGGGGAAGTAAGACCAGCTTGCACACCTGGAAGTGAGCGGTTATCCTGAAAACAAGAGCCCACATTCAGATGAGGAGCTGCGAGGAAGGTGAACAGGATCAGTGCCAGGAGGACACATGAGTGAGGGGGTCGTAGCCAATGTCCTAGGGGCTGCCTGGAGCCTCTTGGCTTGCCATCCTTGCCTTGGTTTTCCTATCTGCTTAATGCTCTTCATTACGCAGCAAGGGCACCAGAGTCATTTTGCATCAGGGCTTCCAAGAGAGTCATCAAATCCCACCCTGTTCTCGTATAGGTTCAGTGGTATTGTGGCGCGTGCGGTGGGCTGGGGGTCCTTTCTAAAGTCAGCCATCAGAAAAGGAGGCGAAAGGGAAACTCATTCTCTGGGAAGCTGGGCGAGGACACGGTCTCATCACCAGGGTCCTTGGATTCTGGGAAGAGCTGGATTCTGAAGTGCTCATCCCAGCCCAGATGCCTCTCTAGACCAGCCCTCCCCCACCCCAGCCTTACAGCCATCATGTGGCTGCAGTGGTTGCGTCTTTACTGTAATTCTAGCCTGAAAAGTCTGGACCAGCAAGTGAATTACTACAGAAGGGGATGAGCGTATTGCACTGTGGAGGACCATGCTTGGTGGTGATTCCCTGAGTCATTGCCGAAGATGCCAGTGTCCCTCTCTGCTGAGCAGTAGGTATGGGAGCTAAGCACTTTGGATGATTTCAGGGGGAAGTGTCCTTAAGAGAGAGATATTGGCAAGCATGCTAGGTTGGGCAGGGGGAAGATTCAGTGACTAATTAGAGGAACATATATGTATATATATTTACAGGACCACATTTGTATCTCGAGTGAGGTCATTCCTGTTAGTTCCATGTTCCCTAAGGTTAGTCTGGAAGGTGTTATGGGCCTGGGTTCTGAGTTTTAAAATTCAGATTGAGAAGTTTGAACTTAGTGCATAGCCAGTGACTCTCAAATTTTAATGAGCCTCAGAGTGACCTTCAGAGCTTGTGAAAACACGATGGCTGGGCCGCATGCCCCGGAATTCTGGTGACGCTCGAGTGGCTGGTCCCGGGGCCACGTCTCAGGAACCACTGCTGTGTGCATCAAGGCACCAGGGAGCTTTTGAGCAGAGACATCATACAGAGTAACAGAGGCTTCCTTAGTCCAGGTGGGGAAATCCTGCAGGACAACGCGTGCCTCCCCATCATACCTAGAACTTGTTATCTGTGATGCACGTCCGCCTTTTGACTGGTCCTGTAGTTAAGGGACCAGAGCGTGAAGATACTCCAGATGGTGGGAAGGCTCTAGGCTTTTCAGTGCGAATGTGCCCGATGCCCCGCTGTGTTGGGAGGGGGATGGCCTTGCTTTTGGTGTAGGTGGAGCTGAGGTCAGAAGCAGAGGAGGGCAGATGCTCTCCCTCCAGAAAACCCCCCCAGTTCGCTTCCAAACAGACCTTTGAAGTTCTCCTTTGCTCTGCCGAGAGAAAGTTCTGCTAAGGCAAGAAGACTGCATTTGTGTGTGTGGCCGAGTGTGGTTGGCAGGACAGAAGCTGCGATTTTCTACCTCCACGGCCAGACTTCCACTCGGAGCTTGCCAGACTCAGTCAGCAGCTGGCACCCGCGCCAGCAGTAATGCGGACTGGCTTTCTTCTCTCCCCCTTGGCTTTCTCAAAAGATGCAGACAGATGAAATAATACTCCGCTGCCCCTTGCCCCTGCCATAATGCAGTCCATTTGTCTAAATTACAGACTTCAGCAATTATTTGCCTGTCTTTTCTGCAGATGGAAGGCAGGTTATCTCTGCTGCGAGGGAAGGTGTCAGGAGCAGCAGTAGCATCATACCTTGTGCTCTTCTGCAGGGAGGAGGAGAGGTCGTGGGAGTATGTACCATGGGCTGTGCATTGTATACGTCACTTCCTTGGATCTTCCCTTCAACCTTATGAGTTGAGTATTGTCATATGTCCCATTATTCTGATCTTAAAATTTTATTTTTGAAAACTTTTGGATTTACAGAAGCATTGCAAAAATAGTATATAGAGTTTCCATATACTCTTCACCCAGCTTCTCTTAATGGAATTATTTCACATACTCAAGGCATATATATTTTTAATACTAATGCATTAACATTGATATACCACCATTAGTTCAGTTACAAACTTTATCCACATTTGATCCGT
Source organism: Myotis lucifugus (assembly GCF_000147115.1). Classification (NCBI taxonomy): domain Eukaryota; kingdom Metazoa; phylum Chordata; class Mammalia; order Chiroptera; family Vespertilionidae; genus Myotis; species Myotis lucifugus. The sequence continues at coordinate 986,464 of NW_005871276.1, read as the reverse complement.
GTTTCCACAAATACCCTTCACCTGTTCCAGAATTCCGTCCAAAACACTACATAATATTTAGTAGTCACAGCTCCTTAATCCCCTCCCATCCAGTACAGTTTCTCAAAATGTCCTTATTTTTCATGACTCAGACACTTTTAAAGGGCATTTGGTAACAAGTCTCTTAATTTTGAATTATCTGATGTTTTCTTATATTTATGGATTTGGGAAAAGAAAGCCACAGACATGAACATGAAGTGATCGGCTCCCCTCTGCAGATGAGAAAACCAAAGTTCAAGGTCATTTACTCACCTGGCCAAGGTTGTTTAGCTATGAATTGTTATCTCAAATTCCTGAAACAGTGTTCTACCAATATCTCACAACTCTTTCAGAGGGTTTGTAAAATAAAAGGTTAATCATGGAGACAATGGGAAGAGATTGGCTTTAAAGGAAAAGGCCATTTGATGGTGGAAAGACACTCTTAGAATTATCTTTTTGGTGTCCTGGCTCCAATGGAGGAAACGACATCCAGATGCCTTAAATCTTACCATAAAGTTTAAAACAATATCCGTGGGCATAAGTTCAGCCATGTCTAAATTTGGGTCTGGGCCTGTTTTTCAAGTCAAACAACACTCATTGAAGCTGCCAATCATCTACTCGTTGATTAATGTCTCTTTCCCATTCATCACTAACTGTAGGAGGAAACAATACTAATTCTGAAATTATTTGTGTGTGTTTACAATATTGTTATTAAAGTTTTGAGTTAGTCCCATTTCCTCACATGAAAACTGGGGAAACTGAGTCACAATGGAGCAGAGGAGTCCGTCAGCATCTCACAAGTCATCTAACAAGCATCACTGACCTTGATCTTAAGAGACATCCTGACACAAGCATTAGCATCTCACACAAGCATTAGCATCTCCATTGGAAATGTGAGGCCATGATGAGAATCATGGCCCCAGTTCCCAGGTTGAATGTCGCCCGAGCTCCTAAGCTCTAGCCCAGAGCTTGCTCACTTCCACCATTCTGTCAGGTCAGGTGACCCAGCATTTGCCAAAACTTGTGATGACCTGACAGTCTGAGATCAGCAATGCATCAACATCTCATGTTCATGTATCGCCTAGGAGCCACCTAAGTGCCACCAAACCTTGGGCACATTTGCCAGCTGTACTCTGTATGCTAAAAACAGCTCGATGGGCAAAGGGGGTTAAACCAGATAATGAAGTGGTTGCTTTTATTCCCCCCCTCCCGAGCTAGGTACACAGATACTCCAAAAACAAGTTATTTCCCCCTTATTAAGTGATGCTTTTATTCAGTCAACAAACGTTAAGGACTATCTGTGCACAATCCACTGTCTTCGATGCTTCTAGGAAAACCAATTGGTGAATTGGGTGAGTCCAATCCTTAAGGAGCTCAATCGTTGCACTGGGCAGTGCACTGAGTGGTGTGTGTGTTGTGTGTGTGTGTGTGTGTGTGTGTGTGTGTGTGTGTGTAAAGTCATATAATTACTAATGCATAATAATTCTCACACTAGCACTCTGTGGTCCATATTACCATGCCTATTTTGCAATTTAAGATTTGTGCCTCTCAAAAACTTTGTTTCTGTGCTTGGGGCGCTGAGGAAAGAAAAAGAAGAATTCACACCATCACCTGTGTGACTTGGTGCCCAGTGCGCCCACCCCGGGTTGGTCTGGTGAGGAAGGGAAAAGGGACACTGAAGACGGATGCACACTGCATAATGTGGCCACCAAAAGTCAAAACATCGTTAATCACAGCCATAACTGGGTGTTTGGGCTGGTGGTCTTTTTACCAAGGCAATGCATCCAAGATCTCGTGGAGGAGGCAACAGTAGACGGGGCTGCTGTCTTGAACATCTTTGTTTGGTTTGGTTAGTGTCAGACCAACATCCCATCCGCATTCTGTCCTGATGCTCCAGCCACGTGCTTCTCAATGGAGCCACCCTAGCTCTGGGGAGGGAGACCATGACACAAGCCAGGACATTCAGCTTCAGGATGATCATGGGACCTAAACCACAGGCATGAGAGCTGGCCCGAGGGTGTTGCTGGAAAGAGGTTCTCTTTCTCTGACGTCATCTTTGCCACGATGATGTAAAGTTGACTAAGGCAGAAACCAGCACAGGGGAAACTGGAGCCACGGAGAGAAAAAAGGTGGATCCTTACAAATATCATTGTGTGGCTAGATCCAGCTCTGCCTGAATTCAGCCCCTTAGGTGGTTACCTGAGGTCAAACTTAAACCTCTGTCACTTGCAGCCGAAAGATTCCAGGTGAATGCATCCTTGTACCCGGGACCGGATGCTGGCAGCTAGCAGTGTAGTCGGAGAGAGGAGGAAGGAGACCTGGGAGAGAGGCACACAGCTTCCGTTGGCTGAGAGGCCTGGCCTTTGAACAGTTGCTGGGAAAGTCGCTCTGAGTGTAAAGGAAGACAGACGCTGTATGTTCCTAAGCCACGCAGAGATCAGCATCCACATGTTATTCAAGCCTCAGCGTTTTGAATGGGTTTCCAGTTTAGCAGAATCAATTTGGTTCTTCCTCATTCAATTGAAGGCGATGGTTTGAACTCAGAGGAAAAAATTAATAGTCGCTCCCACCCTGTGAAAGCAGCAGCTGCCCTCTTGCCTTCTCTTAGCATCGACTCGGTGCCGAGCTTCCCCCTAAGGGTGAAGAGACAGGGAGAAAAGTAAATATAAGCGCATTTCCCTCTCGCATCCACATGTGCCAGGGCTCCCGAGCTGAGTGCTGGGCTGCTGGGTAGCCAAGTGTGTGGTTTTATAAAAGGCAGGGCGCGGGGCAGCAATCCCACACCCGGGGCAGGGCAGGCGATTTCTGAACTTGAAGCTGCACTTTGAGGTGAGCCCTTGAACCTTTCCCAGGGATGGCCAAGTTAAAGCGCGCCATTGAACAAATCTGTTTCATGTCTGACCGCAGTAATGCTAGCTTCTCTCTCTCTCTGGGCACCTTCTCGAGGCCAGGCCCCTTTCCCATTTCCATTTCCTGACTATTTATAAAAACAGCTCCCCATCTAATCCTTATGGCAAAGGGGGTGGTTGTGAGGATCAATTAGGGGCAAGTACCACACCTGGAAAAGGATGGGGCCAAACTATGCCAGAGGGAAGGAAGAGAGAGGAAGCCCAGAGCAGGCCGCCTGCCTTCTGGAGATGCCGAGCCCCTGGGAAGCTTCCTTGGGGATTCCGTGTGTGACACCAAGGAACTGTCCCCGTCCCAGAAACACACACCTGAGCTTTTCTCTCTCTTTGCAAGCGACGTGGCTGCTTGGGGAGCCTGGTCCTCTCCATTGAAAGACTCGGGCTGATCACACGCCATAAAAGGTGTGGCTCGCTCTCAGTCATTCCTGCCAAGGAGTGGCCGTGAACCTGGGTGCGGATTGAAATAGGCTGATATCTAAGGAGAGAGCATCCTTTTGACCTGCATCGCATCCTGGCATCTGCATCCATTCAACGCAGCCCCGGAAACGGGCAGAGACACTGGCTTCTCTTTGGTCCTCTCTGCCCATCCTCTCCATGTCTCTCCTCCTTGCTCAATGCATTTTCCCACAGTGCTGCAAACTTCCTTTCTTAGGGCTGTGAGTTTTTGAAATGACCTCCTTGGTTTTTCCTTTTACAGATTAATTGGAGTCGAAACTTTCTGCTCCATCGGAGAATATGGTTCTGTTTGCGCCAAGGTTGTTGGTACCCTTGTCCCCTAACTCTAGACAGCTTTGCCCGGCTATGACTCTGGCTCTGTGTGATTTCTATATAAAGCAGATTTCGGATGGTTATTCATCGGAAGTCTATGACACCGTGTATTTTATCTTTGTTTTGTTGTTGTGAGTTGTTTGTTTTATCCCCTTTCTCTGGGTAGATTATGTCAGAGAGAAACACATGTCTGGGAAAGGGTTTGGCTTAGGTCTGACGACCCTAAAAACCTCTAATCCCCCCTCCCTGTAATGAGTTTGAGACGTTGATGATTTGGTTTTCCCTAAGCCTTTCTGGGTGCCATCCAATCAATGTTTAATTTCCCAAACTGCCTCTTGGAGAAGATTTAGTTCCTTCTGTGTGTTTCACAGACAATCTTTGCTCTAAACTTTGCACAAAACAAGGGGGAAATGCTGATGTTTTCCTATTTATTTTTTAAGAAAGAGGTTTTGGAAGTGAGGAAAAGGCCTGGCCGAGAGAGAGCTATGAGGTGCGTGCTGGGGAGCCCAGCAGATGGAAATCAGGCCTACCAGCCTCTTCTCCACCAGCCACAGTCACCCGTGACAACTTCCTTCTCACAGAGAGTCCCCACTCAATGCTGCCCTGCATCATATCAAGTTCCCCTTGTCTTTCCACATTTGCCTCTCTCTACCCAGCCCTCAGTGACCACCGGACATGGCCTTGGACTCCTTTTGTGAAGTCCTGGGCTTCAAGCCTGGCCCCTCCAAGGACATGTCATCCCTGAACCAAACTCAAGGCCACCACTTTCTTTATTTTCTGCTGAATCACTAGTCTTCATCATATCTGTGTTTTCTTTCTCCTCAGTTACCTGGACAGATGGCACTTCTTAGAAACAACCAGAGTGTCTGGTATGACATATGCATTTAATACCCCAAAAACAATGCTTCAGTTGGTAAAAATGACCCGTCCTTGGATTTTTAAAGTAATTGTATTGGTTTGTAAAATACATGCATTCTCATATAAAGAAAATGTGTGTGATCCAAAAACTGTAAAGAAAAATAATTAAGTTCCTAAAATGCTTTCATGTAAAAAATGACTCTTCATAGTTGGTTGATATCATTGCAAACACCCCTGAGGTGGGTACACCTTGATAACACTTGGAGTGCGGGACCCAGATGCACAGGTGGGAATCTAGGTGAAAGTGATTTCCAAAATCGGTTGCACTTATTATACAGACTACTTTTTAGGATTTAAAAAATAATTTTATCTATATATATATAAAAAAGGCTAATATGCAAAGTGGCTCCTTGGGAGTTCAACAGGGAGACCAGGAGTTCCATTGCTCTTTATGATGTGTGCTGGCCACCAGGGGGTGGCTTAGAAAGAAGGAAGGCCCCAGCCAGCATCCTGGGAAGGAAGACCCTGGCTGGCAGCCAGAAGGCCCCAATTGGCCCTGATCGCCAGCTAGGCCTAGGGACCCTATCTGTGCATGAATTTTGTGCAGCAGGCCTCTAGTTTGTATAATAAAGTAGAAAAAGCTGGTGTGAAATTGTAGTAATTGATGAACTACAAGTTAATTGTCTCTTCACAAATCTGGTTTGCCCTCAATGCCCAGATTTAGTTACAAAAAAGAAAAGTGAAATCAGTTGGAATTTGGAAATTATTGGAATTTTATTGTCTTTAAAATTCACTATAAATAAAACTTTTAATAATATGTATTGACTCTTTGCCATAATAGGTGGAGGTATTTGCAAAAAATATGTTTCTCTCACTTTCCATCCCACCCTTTGGGATTTTTTTAGTTATATTGTTGCTTTTGTATTTCCAAGTTTATAACATATATGTTTTATTCTGTGACCATAAATCCCACAGTTTATTATTCTGAGCTCAATATTCCAGCAGATTTAATTCCCAGTGCCAGCCCTTCTAATTTGTTTTCTCTATTTCTAAATTCTTTGTTTTAATCTCTCATTTTTCCCCCAAGAGCTCATTTCTAAAGTTCTTGAGTTTTTGAGATATTTTGTGCATGACTCCTCTACATGAAGGATGTTGGAGTATTTTGCTAAGAAGAAAATTATAGTTTATTAGAGGAAGAAATAGATTTAGAAATAGAATGTGCTGAACCAATAGATTCAGGGAGGAACTTTGAGGGAAGCGGAGAAGATGAGGAGGGAATGCCCCCAAATCTTTATAACCTAAGGATGCCATCCATGGGCGATCCAAAGCAAGGTGGGCATGCAGGTGGGTGGAAAGGTAGACGTACCTGGTTAAGGTTGCATTTTGCAGACATTTTTGTTTCCCAGTTGGGTGCCCTTCCCTCATTTAAATTTCTTTACAAAGAAATACACTGCAAGGGGATGGGATAAACTGTACTATGGGCTGGGTGATAGCATCCCTCTGTTTACCTGATGAGTATGTAAAGAATAGAGGCAATCTGATATAATATGTGATTCGATCAGTAGACCTAGCACCCTCTTGGAGGACAGCATGGGAACGGTTTTGGAAGGGACAAAGGTTGGGATATCAAAGGGATGAAATTGACCATATCAGTCTGTGAATTAGGAACTACCAAGATGCTCTCTAACAGGACCATGGCTAAAGCAAAGGGAATCCCAGGGTTGAGAGATGACAGAACCCTCATATATGTGTTTGGCATACCAGTGGTTGTGATGGTTCCCTGACTTGACATAATTCACTACATTTTGCTGCCAAGACCAGGACTCCACCCCCATAAGCGTTAGGTGAGCATTGAATCTGGAGATGTACATGGCTTCCCAAGACCCCAGGACGCACTGCTTTCTGGTCTCATGAAACTGGTTTTGCTGTGAAGACACAGGGTGGCACCGTGGCTCAAAGGGCGTCTGTGAAGTGAGCGGGGTCCCTCTGGCAGGTGGGATCCCTTGGCCTGGCCTGTGGAGATCGGGCCGAAACTGGCTCTCTGACATCCCCTGAGGGGTCCCGGAGTGTGAGAGGTTACTTTGCAAAGTTGCTGTCATACAGGGTGTGGAATGCAAATGGAAGTGTACAGTAAACCAGATTCTGGGCCAACAGTGCTCCAGCAATAACATAACCCACGGCCGAAGGTGGAATCGGGCAGCCTTGCGAGGAATCAGGCTCCCTCCTCTCTGATTTTGGGGTGCGTCACCTGAGAACAGCTGCTGCCAAGTCACTGCAGCTCGGCAACTCCTGCATTGAGTGTCTGCCCCCTGGTGGTCAGTGCACATCATAGCTACTGGTTGGATGGACACTTAGCATATTAGCCTTTTACTAGAGGACTGGTACACAAAATTTGTACACGAGTAGGGTCCCTAGGCCTGGCCGGTGATCAGGGCCAATCTGTGGTGCGACCAGCGAGGCGATCAGGGGACCCCCACTGGTACCTGCCTTGGCTGGCCTGGGGCCTGTGGGTTGGGGGCAGCTCTTGCGTTGAGCATCTGCCCCCTGGTGATCAGTGCACATCATGGTGACTGGTTGTTCTGCCATTCAGTTTATTTGCATATTAGGCTTTTATTATATAGGATATATAGAGTTTTAGAGACAGAAGAAGGGAAAGAGAGAGAAACATCAGTTTGTTGTTCCACCTATCTATGCATTCATTGGTTGATTCTTATGTTTGCCCTGACCGAGTATTGAACCTGCAACCTTGGTGTATTTGGATGATGCTCTAACCAACTAAGCCACCTGTCTAGGTCTCCCAACTGTGTGTTTTTAATCTCTAAATTCAAGTCTTTATGTAAACATAAAGTTTTCTTAGAGCATTGGCTGTTTTCCTATGGCCCCCAGTGCTGACCTCTTGACCAGCCATGCTCCATGTCCACACACTGCCTCTCCCTCCTCCCACACAGCCACTGCTGGCCCTGTGGGGGCTCATCTTCCAGCTCACCCAGCAAAGGGACCGTACCCTTCCCAAGAGCGTGGCACATGCTGTTGTCTCTGTTTTAGTTGGGTTACTCTGCCATTTTCTGGTTGTTTTTAATGTACTTTATATCTCTGTAAGCATTTCATTTTGCTCTTGCATCCATTTTCCTGAGCTCTGCCATCTTTCTATTATCTTAACCATCTATTGTATTCCTTTCTTGAATTTTTTCCGCAAAACACCAATTGTCTTCAATTTCCTCAAACTCTTTATTTGTTTCTAGTACTAATTCCTCATCTATGTGCATATATCCTATATAATAAGAGCCTAATATGCTAAGTGTCTGGTCGGCCAGTCAGCTGTTCAACCAATCAAAGTGTAATATGTTAATGATATGTTAAGGCTGCTCAACCGCTCGCTATAATGTGCACTGACCACCAGGGAGTGGATGCTCTGACCGGTAGGTTAGGTTGCTGCTGAGGTCAGGCTGATCAGGACTGAATGAGACAGGCCGGACATGCCCTGGAGCCCTCCTGTGATCCCTCAGCAGCTGGCCAACCTCCTGCGTCCCTCCCCAGCTTTGATCATGCACTAGGGGGGTCCCTGGGCCTGACCTACGCCCTCTCGCAATCCAGGATCCCTCAGAGGATGTTGGAGAGCCAGTTTCAGCCCCACGGTGGAACGACCGGTCACTATGATGTGCACTGACCACCAGAGGGCAGACACTCAATGCAGGAAGCGCCCTGTGATGTTAAGTGCACTTCCATAGGGGTAGTGAGGCTCAGCCAGAAACCAGGCTCACGGGCGACTGAACAACCAAACTACTGAACAACCGAACAACTGGTCTACCAGTTGCAATGATGAGCACTGACCACCAGAGGACAGATGCTCAATGCACAGGATTGGGCTCCCTCCTGTCTGTATTGGGCCTGTGGGGATCAGGCCTGACTATCTGACAACCCCCAAGGGGTCCTGGATTGTGAGAGAGTGCAGGTCAGGCCAAGGGACCCCAAGGGTGCACAAATCTGTGCACCAAGCCTCTAGTATATATATATATGAAGAGAGAGAGGCATATATAGATATAATATGTACATTATATCTATATATGTATTTTAACCTGATTTGTCCTCATTTCTGTCCCTCTTCTCTTTTCTTTCATCATAATTTTTGAAAGCCCTGCTATTTGCTTCCTGGTATTTACTCATCTTCAGATAGAAGTAGCACTGCTTTCTGGGCTAGCATTTTGTTGAAAGCATCAGTTTCTGGCATTCAGGTGCCTCCTGAGCATCCCACGAAGAAGTCCTGGACCACAGCTGCTTGCGCTATGATATGTTGACTGTGGCTTCCTCTCCCTTCAGAACCTTACCTGATTCTCGCCCCTGTTCCTTGGCCGGGAGACAGAGCTGCAGAAAATCAAGAGGGCACGCCAGTACTTCTCTTTCAGCTCTGTCTACCTTGCCATCTCGAGGCACAAGACTCAGTGAAGAGAAACATCCCTGTCCCATGTTATCTCCCCCCCACCCCCCGTGTCTAATCCTCAGCTCTAGCTGCAAGCATCCTGGGAGGGCACGCTCAGGACTGTGAGAGCAACTGTTCCAGGGCCTCTGGAGCAAACTGCCTTGTGCCCCAGGTCTGAGGAGGTCTGTCCTTCCACACCGGGGCTCAAGTTTCATTGTATTTGGCAGAAAGTCTTCATAGTTTGTGGTTTGGGGTTGTGGCCATTTCCTTGTTGCTTTGAAAATGCTGTTCTCCTTCTTACTCTAATTCCTCTGTGTGTGTGTGTGTGTGTGCGTGTGTGTGTGTGTGCGTGTGTGTGTGTGTGTGTTTGTCTGCGTCTCAGAAGAAAGGCATTTTAGCTGGAATTAGATCCTCTGATCACGTTTGCTTAACGGTTACAGAATGTATACATGGTTTTTTATGTTTTGGAGACACAGGAGAGAAAACAAACATTACAATAGTGATGTTGAGTTACCTGATACCTGTTCTATGTTCTGTAAAGACGTGCAGGCAGAGAAAATTCGAAGGGGGCAGAAACGCTATAGTGATAGCTCAGTGCCCAGTATTTAATGCATTGCCCAATCGTCAAGTTCATCTTGAGAGGTGTTTTTATTATATCTATTTTAAATTTTTATTATTTCTTGGTTTTTAAAAAAACTTCCTTGGGCTGTTGGATTCCCAGGTTGCTCAGCCAGCACAGTCTTCTCCTGTCCCTGACCCTTACAGCTCACAGGGGTAGGGCTCAGAGCAGAAGAAAGGCACGGGCTTCCTAAACCTGGCTGTCCTTTCGGCTCTAGGGTTGCGGGTCGTCCCGTAACATTTTTTCAGGCTCTGTTCATGTGAAATGGGGGTTTATGTCCATTGAAGGCGACTGCATGTGAGAAAGAGGTTTTTGAACTGCAAGGCCAGTTGCCAGGGGAAGTGGCCAGAGACCAGGTGGGAGTCCGGGAGACACGACCTCCACTAAGACCGTCTCCCCTTAGCTGTGAGCTGCTGTCCTCGCTGACCCCCAACGCCCCCGGCACTCCTCCATGCAGGGTTATTGAAAAGCTTCAGGAAGATGGTCACACAAGTGGAGTGCTTGGGGGCAGTGATGGGAAAAATACTGAAACTCAGTTAACCACTGGCCTCTTTCTACTTCCCTGCTAGTGTCTTTTCTCATGAAGGAATTAAGCGACCTATGGTGTCCACATGCTGAGGGACCCTGGCGTGCCCTCTCCCCTGCCCCTGCCAATCAGGGACAATCACCTTCTTCTTTGCTCAGTACTTTCTATGTAACTCCTGCCCGTGGAGCCACCAACACTAAGAAGCTAAACACGAAGGTGGGTGCAAGGCGGACTCTGCCTGGACTCCCGCCCTCGGGGTCCCGCTCTCCTTCTCTCACCTGGGGAGTCTTTGCTGGGAGAGACCCTGCATCTCGTCTCTGGAAGTACATGAGTCCCATGCACTGAAGGGTTCCCCTCGACGGCCCTACCCCTGGGCTGCTCTGGCCCCAGAACCTAGCTCCGATCTTGCCCTGGCTACCCTCGCCATCACCGTCCCCGCGTACCGCTCCTCGGGCTTACACAGAACATGGCCTAAGCCAAGCAAAGCATTGCCAGCTCTGCAGCCCCGCTTCCACCCTGTGACATGCGAGGACTGGGCTGGATCGGCTAGGGCAGTGGTCGGCAAACTGGCCCCTTGAGTGTGGCTCTTCCATAAAATACCAGGTGCGGGTGTGCACGTACAGTGTGATTGAAACTTCGTGGTGCCAAAGAACCGCATGTGGCTCGCAAGCTGCAGTTTGCTGACCACTAGACTAGGGTGACTCTAGGACCCAAGAGGACAAATGCATGAGAAAGATTTTCCATTGTTTCCTGGGCCAATGAGGGATGACCCATGCGGCCTGGGAGGGTCCAGCCTGCCAGCAGGACTGCAGGTCCCTTCGTCCCTTCACATCCCTTCACACCCCTTCCCTGTCAATCAATGACATGGGACGAAAGAGGTGTTTTCCTGCTTTTTGGAAAACTCAGTGCCGAATGCTATTCCTCGTGTACAGGTGGGTGTGGGACAGGTGCGGACTGGAGGGATCAGAGCCCTGGCCCTGTGAGTTTGATGTGAGCGGGAAATGGATCATGGGTGTGGGAAGGGGCGTGGGGCGTCCCTGTACTTCTCCAAGAGAGAGAGCGTCTGTGGATGATGTGAGTGAAGCAGAGGACGGCCTTTCTCCGAGGGAGGGAAGAGGCATCATTAAGAGCAGTAAGAGCTGCTGCCCAGCTGGCTCGCTCTCCGAGAGCAGAGAGCAGTTACTGTAAGGAAGCGCTGCCTGGGCCAGCAGCCTTATCAGTGAATAATTTCCTGAAAGGAAGCGAGTCTTTGGAGACCGTCCGCTGTATTTGATCTCCGTGCCTGCACAAGGCGCGCGGGACTGTCTTTGATTCAAAGGAAGAGAGATAATTGTTTCCCAAACAGACTCTCGCTGGAGAGTGGCTCCTTCCCTCTGCGGTGACCCCCGCCGGCAGCCTGGGGTCTGCCCCAGACAATTTTCTTGTTTTGCTAGGGAACAAATTGCTCTTTTGGGTAATTCCCAGCAAGTTTGCCAAGTTACAGCCATCCCAGGGGAGCCACGGGGGGAAATGCTCTCTCTGAATCCCCTCTCCAGCCCTTTGAAAAGGAAAGCAAGCGGGTCATTTTTTTTTTTTAAGAATTTCAAAAAAAAAGCAGCTAATGCTGAGTGACCCATTCCACCTTGCAAGCGGCCTGGTCCCTAGAGCTGGTCTGATGCTAGGGAACCACTGTCCCAGGCAAGTCTGTGGGCATGCGATGAAGTCATCGAAGATGGGCAGCAAAAGAGGACAAGGCCACAGAGAAGATGAGAGCCTTTAACTTTCAAAAGATAGGCTGGTGGAAGTGTGTGTGTGTGGGGGGGTGAACCAGCTGGGACTTTGCTCTCAGGAATGACCGAATGAAATTGGGAGCTTGGTGTCACATGCGGGCCCCGGGCCACACTGCCTGTGCACAGTCCAGTCTGCCCCTCATCGGCTGTGTGACTTCCAGCAAGTTCCTTACGCTTTCTGTGCCCTGTCCCTGTGAAATCAGATGAATAGCAATGCCTACATTATGTTGTTCTCACATTTTAAATACATGTTTAAATAAAAGTGTTTAAATAACTAAGAAAATATATGCTTTTATATAGGTAGGTGCTCGTGTTACAGATAATCTATCTGCATGGCCTTGAACGGTGCCAGGTTCATCATAATTGTCAGCTATTAGCTGATGATGCTTTAAGTAAGTTAATGACCAATCGTTGTATAGGGAAGCCAAGATATTTAGCATTTGTCGGTGGTTCTTTCCTTCTGACCTTGCCCTGTAGGATGTTTTTAAAAAATCCAACCTTACTGAACAGGGCAAAGAGAGCTGAAGTGCTAAGTTTAGAAGCTGACAAAAAAGGAGTGATTCCCACCGCTAAGGGGTCGAAGCCACGGCACCGGGCTCCCCGGAGAAGCGGTGTTGTTTACGGTATGTGTTTAAAATAATATTCCTGCTCAGCGGGCCGCCCCTCGGGACCAGGCAATTTCAACAGTAACAGAGGATTAATTAACGCTGATCCCCTGGTGGGATTGGTGATTCCAGGTGGAGCAGGGGGACCCCACGCCACACCAGGAAGGGGACAGCCTGCTGGGAGTAATCGGTGTGGCCCAAGGGCAGGGGGACACTTCTGCCCCTTCTGTGTGATTTTGATCACTGTCTTAATTCCCCTCCTCTGAAAGCAAGAGAGGGGACAAATGAATACAGAGGGTGGAGCCTCCCAAAGCCGGCCCCAGGAAGGGTGGCCTCCGTGGCCTCCTTAGGCAGGGCCCCTGTGCTCACACCTGGTGGGCGTCTCTGCAGGTATGTCCGGGCTGTGAGGGCTGAGCAGGCAGCTGCTTTCATTTGCAAAGACAGACACAAAGACACAGCCTGAGACAGGCGGTGAGCTGGCTGGGGCCCCGGTGGCTGCAGAAGGGAGAGAGGCAGAGCAGGCTCCTTGCGCCCCAGGGATGGGCGAGGCAAGCTTACCACCAGAGGCTCTGCGGCCTCAAGCGGCCGGGCCTCGGGTTACCAGACCTGTCCCATTCCAGCCACCTTCCACCTGCTCAAGGTGTGGCCTCTAAACCAGATATGTGACCAAAAATGGACTCCATGGGGCCTGTGATCAGACTGGAAATTGCATGCAAAAGTGTGGGAAAAGAAAAAGTCCACAGCTCCCCAGCCCCCGGAGGTGAAGTGCCACTGCTCTAGGGGGTCCCCAGTCCTTTTAGGCAAAAGCCCCAGCTCCTTGCCAGGACATGCAAGACGTCCGATGACCACCCCCGTCTAGGCATTTCTCTCCCCCTCCCTCCCTGGAGCCCGCCCTGTGCTTATGGTTTGCACCACAGTCGGCTCCTCGATGCTCTGCCACAGCCGGTCTCTGCTCCTCTCCCAGGAAGCTCCCCACTCAGATAAAATCCGTTAGGGCGGTGTCTCTCTGGGACAGCGTGATTCCACACCATAGCCACTAGCCGTATGTGGCCATTCAAACGGAAATGAATTAAAATGCCATCAGCTCCCCAAAACTTGAAATCATTTATACGCAAAGATATATGCACCCCTATGCTCATTGTAGCATCACTCACAGTGACCAAGACGTGGAGAGAGCAAAAGTGCCCTGTGGTAGAGGGCTGCGTGAGAAGATGTAGTGCATGTGCACAGTGGCATACTACCCGGCCATGAGAAAGGAGGAAACATCGCCACTTGCAGCAACAGGGATGTGCCTTGAGAACATTATGCGAAGTGAAATAAGTCAGAAAAAGCTAAGAACCATATGATTTCACTCATATGTGGGATAGAAAGCGGAAACTCATGAACACAAACAGCAGTGTGGTGGTTGCCAGGGAGAGGGGGTGGGGGGAAAAAGGGGTCCTAATATGAGGTGATAGGAGAAGATGTGACTTTGGGTGGTGGGCACATGGTACAATATACAGATCTTATAACATAGAAACCCACACATGAAACCCATATGTTCATGTTGATCAATGTCACCCCAATAAAATTTAATTAAAAAAAGAAAATGAAATACATTAAAAGCAGGCATTCGCTTCCTTGGCCGCAGTGGCACCCCTGGAGTGCTCCATGGCACACGTGGCTGTGGCTGTCTTGTTGTCCTGTGTCTTCCACGCCGTGGTGTAGAACGGATATACTATACGTGGGCAGGATGAGGCATCGAGCATTCCCACAGCAGGTCTTGCTAGGAGCTTGGAGACGCCCCGTTGCTGACGCCTGGAGCCCCAGAATCCATTCCGGTCCTGTTGGCTTTCCCTCCTGCTGGTCTCTCCTCCATTAGATTCCCTGGGATTCTAGGGAAACCAGCTCTCCATTCACCTGGAGGGTGGCCAGGAGTTATTGGATGACCTTTTGGCCAGGAGGGGAAAGAGCAGGAGAGGGAGGAGTCTGCACCCCCGTCCCTGGGGGTTGTCATCTCCTGTGCTGTTGGATGGACAGGTGCAGGCCTCGGCTCCTTGGGGGCAGGCACATGTCAGGGTGGGGCTAGAGGTGGGTGGCAAGACCTTAGAATAAACCTGCCTTCTGGGGCTATGAAGTCAGGCCCAGGGGCAGGAGATTATAGGAGAAAAAAACATCTCCTGGAAGAAAAATGGGTGACTTTTAAAACAAGTTCAAAGAGTGTTTTCCAAGCCTGCAGCATGGGGTGCACTGGCTGAGGGGCCGACGGCCGGAGGGGCTTTGTCTCAGCGCCAGCCGCCACCCACTCGCGGGCCTTCGGCAAGTGGCTGCCCTCTCTCTGGGCCAGCACTTGCCCCACCTGCTTGCTGCAGGTACAGACAAGATCCCCCGGGAGCCGTGTTCTGGAGGAGGCGCCCAAGGCTGGCCATCTGCCCCTTTGGAAGCTCTGAGGGTGCGCACTTGGCAAATCCACCGAAGGCCCGTGGTTCAGGGGTGCAGTGCGCTCAGCTGAGGGCTCTTTGCGGAGCCCAGCTGACATCAGCCCACACCCACCTCCAGCCCCTTTAGTGACATACAGGGGGCACGGGTCTCTCAGCCTAAACCCTCTGGAAGAAAGGTGTCACCAGGGAGTTTGGTGTTATCTCAACCTCATGCTCATGTTTATTTCAGATTTTCCCACATGGCCACAGCGTGTGGGTGACGGAAGGCCAGCCAGTTATAAATGGAGTAATAATAGCTCACGGTACCAAGACTTGCACAGGCCTCCTGCAGACATGTGCCTTCCAAGACATTTCCTCCTCTGATGCTCTCCACTCGCCGGGGAGCGCCAGATGGAAACTGTTGGTGTGAACAGGACAGGTGAAGAGGTGAGACCCTCGCTCTGTCTTCAGCGCATGTGGCTGGGCTGGGTCTCAGCACAGGGCTCCGGGCGGGCATGCAGCCTCGCTGGCCGGCTCAGCCTGCTCTGGCGAGGCCACATTGGGGGCAGGGAGAGCAGGTGCGGACAGGACTCTCTGGGAAGCTGCCTGGCGTCCCCGCAGCTGGCTGGGCTGGCAGGTCGTCTGCCACTGTAAACATCCGCTCTTGGACCACGCGGAGGTGTTGAGAGCACAGGAGACAAACCTGTGACTTTCCTTTTCCAGGTGAAGCAAGAACTCGCTTTACCTCTGCAGGCAACCTCGCCCCTCTGCACCAGGAGACCAGGGCTCCACCCATAGGCTTGTTCTAAAACACCAGCACTGCACACAGTAGGTCTCAAACTCTACCACTCTTCCTCCTCTGCATTTTTCCTTTGATGTGCAGGCTGCAGGGATGGCTAGAAAGAGGCAGAGGTGGACAAGCTGCTTGTTCACGGCCCTGCAGGGAGGGTCCAAGCTGGTACTGGAGGCTCCCCAGAAGTGTGACACCATGTTTGTCTGGTCAAGGTGCCAGAGTGGAGGATGGAGGACGGGGAAGGCCGGCCAGTGCTGTGACCAGCTGCTCCGAGGCCCCAGGGTCTGAGCCCTGAGCTTTCTCCCCTGTCCCATTTCTGTTTTGGGAAAACCACTCCATCCACCTGCCTTCTCCAACCCTCCGTCCACCCATGGGGTCCTGCTCGTCCCTTGGCAGGTGGGGCAGGGGCGCTCCTGGTCGCTGAGGACAGTGTGGGGCGGGCTCGCCTGTATTTGGAGAGGGTGACTCAGGCCTTTTGCATAATTTAGCAAGAACGACATGAACTCACTGTTCCCCAGCTGGCATCCTGCTCTCCACTCTGCGTGGGTTCCCAAGGGGCGGGGAACAAAGCCACCCTAGCGCCCCAGGACAGGGCAAGGCCCACAGTGAGCCGGGCCCATCAGTGCCCGCCCGGGGAGGGAGAGCAGCTACCAGGGTCTGTGCCCTCTGTGAGTGACTGACCTGTCACCCTTTTCCTGTACCTACTAGAGCGGAGTCCACGGGGACCCAGGAGCCATGGGTGCTGTGACCTGAGATTGGAGAGCACACCTGGAAATTAGGGGGGATCTGTTTCTTAATCTTTCATATGGCTTCGTGTAAAGCATCGGCGACCCATCAAATCAAAAGCAACTTGGCACCCGCAGTGTCAAAGGAATCAGCCAAGTCCTCACTTCTGTGTGAGTAAGTTCCCCCAGCACGTGGGCACAGAGTCCGGGGTCCCTCCAGGGAAGGAGAATGTCTTCCTGAGGGTTTGTGTGTTCCTTTGTCTCCTTGATAAGTCACATGACTCCCCTGCCAATAGTAACAGTCAAGTGCTGGCTGCTATTGGGCTCCGCCAGAGTCAGGCACTTACCTGTCCAAACACCTTCCTGCTCTCACTTAACCTTCAGCGGGTCCAAGAGGCCACTGTGATGCCTGTGACCATTTACAAGGAGGTGACCCTGACTCAGAGGAGGAGACACCTGCTCAGGCCGACCCTCCCAGCAAAGGTAGAGCCCAGTCCTGGGGGACCTGGAAGCCATGGGCAGCTGCTGTGTCCTCCGGCCTCTCTCCCCACAAAGAATCTGAGTTCAGGGCCAGGCTGAGATGTGCCCTTCCTATGGTCAGCTGAGCCCGCAATGCAGACCTTCCCAATGTCATGGGCATGCCATGCCAGGCCTCCTCTGTGCTACCCCTACATCCTGCTGCACCAGGGCCAACCCTCCTGACCCTGAGGCCGCGAGCATGCCCAGCCAGGCTGCTCCCAGGACTGCTTCCTGTGGGGCCCTGGATGTCTCCCCCAGGGGCCCGGAAGGCAGGGTTGGCACTGAGGAAGTGAGTGGGGAGGAGGGGCAGGGAGGGAGGAAGGCAAGGTATTGCACAGGGTCTCCACGTGCAGCCATGAGCACCTGCATTTTAAGGTGAGACAGAAGCATTAGGGATTGAGAAACGCAAAGTCACCAGGGAAGCAAAAATGAGAGTAGATGCTGTTTAGGACGTCCATTTGGTCAATGTGTTCGGAAAAAGCACACCTTGGTAACTGAGTTTATTACTGAACAGATAAGCTCCATCATCACTCGTGCACACACCCTTCTTCCTTTGTCCCTTCAGCCAAGACTGATTTCTCAGCCACACGGTCAGATGGAATGTGTATAAGGTGATAGCTCCGTGTGCACAGGGTCCGCCCCCTCCCATTCGTTTACATGGTGATACAAGCTGCTGTGGTCTCCGCCGATTGGTCTCGTGGGCATCACCTTTCCCCCACGCCTCCCACCTTCCCTCATGGCGGTGTGTTTCCCTACAGTGCCCGACCCCAGACATGCTGCTTTCAGGCTTCTGCGCCGTTACTCATCGGTTTGTTCCGCTTGGCAAATCATCCGCTCATGTTTAAGACAAGGACCCCCCCCCCAAGAATGCCACCTATGATCCCCCCACAAAGCCCACCCTTTCCCCAAAAGAGCTCCCTGGCTCCCCTCTCCACCGCTGTGCCTGGACTTCTGTCTGAGCTATCTCTACCTCTATCACAATGGTGTCCTGGGACTGTGTTCCTTTCCAGAGGCACCAGGGGAAAGGCTACTTCCTGGCCCTTCCCGTTCCTGAAGGCCTCCCACCTTCCTGGCCAGAGGTGCCTCCCTGCTCCGTCAAGGCCAGAACCATGGCATCTCCCTGACCCTGCTTCCCTCCCTCTGCCCACACTCCGAGGTTACTGAGATTAAGGACCCTCCTGGCACACTTAGCGCCCAACCAGATAACCCAAGATAATCTCCCCCTCTCAAGGTCTTTAACTTTACACCCGCCAAGTCCTCCTTTCCACCAAAGGGGACCTAGGCACCAGTCCCGCTAGGACGGGGGCATCGTTAAGGAACCACGATTCTTCCCATCACAGCGGGTCATCACGGAGACTCAGTGGCTGTTTCCACACAGCGACTCCCTGGGCAGCACCTCCCTGCCTGCTCCTCCTTGTGCAGCGGATGGCACACAGGCACATACTGGAGCACCCTTGCCCCTCCTACAGGGCTGCTTCGTGATGACTCAGAAGCAGCTCTCTTATCCTCAGGTCATACCTCCACTCCTGTAGCTGCTCCCGCATGGGTCCCCCCTACACGAGACCTTGTCCATCTCCACATTCAGCCTGGACTCCCTAGCCCCGTGCCTTCATTCACCGGTCTCTTTTACATAATGCCCTTCCCCTTTCTTAATTATATATTCCAAATTCCACCTGTTCCTTGATGCTTACCATAAATGGCACCTCGTCTAAGGAGCCTTTCAGGGGTTATCCTAATGGGAGAGGGATTTTTCTAAGTCAGGCATTGATAAACTATGGCATGTAGCCCAAGCGCACCGTCACCTGTTTCGGGAACGGGAAGGTATTAGAGCCCAGAAAGGCCCCTTCTTCTCTGTATCATCTACAGCTGCTCTCATGCAATGGCAGCCAAGTTAAGATGCATCCATGCTACTTGACAGGCGCGTGAGTGTGTATTTGTGCACACATGTGCATGTATGTGCACATGTTGGGTGAATGGACAAAGGGAAGCGTCTGCAGGCACTTGGCACCCAGGTGATCTTGCATCCTCTCTACTTAAGTCATGCGAGTTAACTCACACACACACAAAAATCTTGAACCCATGTCTGGTACAAAGTGAGCTCTGAAAGTAATATTATTCTTGTCATTGTTATTCGCTGCCATAGAACTCTACTCCCCCCTCTACGATTTTTTAAGTGCCCCAGATGTCCATCCAGTAAGTCTAGTGGTAAATTATACCGGGGCACGTGCTCACAGGCCTCACCGCCATCCCAACACCAGGCTCTGCTGAGTCCCAGCACACAGGCTGCTCCCGCCAGTGTGGCCCACACACGTGCTATTTACATTTTCTGTTTTAGGTGACAGCTATTGCTCTCTCAGAGAAACAAAATTTAAACTGGCTGCCAATGTTCCATCTCTCCATCCAACGAACCTTTTCCCGCACAGTGTGGTGTCTCTCCTTTGTCCTATCATTTTTTTAATATATATTTATTACTGATTTCAGAGAGAAAGGGAGAGGGAGAGAGAGAGAGAAGCATCAATGAGGAGAGAGAATCATTGATCGGCTGCCTCCTTCATGCCCCACACTGGGGATCGAGCCCGCAACTCGGGCATGTGCCCTGACCTGAACCATGACCTCCTGGTTCATAGGTCGATGCTCAGCCACTGAGCCACGCCCGAGAGCATCTCCTTCGTCCTTTAATGCAGGCGGAGAGGAGTAGGATGGCTCGTTTCATTTCATTAGCAATCATGACAGGAGCAGATGCCCTCTGCACAGCCCTGTCACAGGCACTTGCCACCATCACAGGCGGTGAGGATCGATGCCTCACCCCTGTTGATGGAATTGTGGCTCAGCGGGGCTGTGTGATTTGTTCAAAACCACAGAGCTGGAGAGTGACTGAATGAGTCCTATACCCTCATTGTCTCAATCTCATCTCAGGCTCTCTCAGATACTTTGAGGGGACTCTGGTACTGCTTGAATTGTGTGTAGGGCTACATATGCATTTAGATGTGAAAACAAATCCCATCAGTGTTCCATGCGGTTGCAATGAACCATGGCGTGGCTGCGGGGACTGTGTGTAGGTGGGGATCTGAGGATGAGGCCTAGGGATCGCCATTCCTGATGTGAGCCTGGGCCGCGGCTTAGGCGCTGGAGAGTTCTCTACTGGAAAGAGGAGGGGATGCCAGGAGCTCAGCAGATGGGCTGTGTGCCTGCCCCGGAAAAGCACAGCGTTGTACGGGAGTCCGCTGGGGTTTTCCCCGAGTAGCTGCACAGCCCATAGGAGGAAATTAAGTAGCTAAAACCTTTCCAAGAGTCTGCTTCCATGCAAAGATTGCCACTTGGTTGTTTGTTGGCACCTCTCCTCCTGCCCCGGAAGCCACCCGAGCCTGCCCCGCCCCTAGTCCCTGCCTGGCCCTGGTCAGGTCTCCAAAGGACAGGCCACAGGCATCACTGTGCTCCCGGCCCTGAGCACTGCTGCCTGCTCTCCGAGTCGCGGTTTCCAGGAGGCGTTCTGTGGTGGTGTTGTCTGTGATTGTGCTGTTGCTGTGTTTTTCTCACCGAAGAGAGAAAATTAACATTTGTTCCTCTGAACTATCTCTTCTCCATCTGGAATCAATGGGGGGCCCTCAGCGGATGCCCCCTGAGGACGGGCTGATGTTTATAAGATCGTAGTCCTGGGGGGACAGGC
The DNA here is from genome assembly GCF_000147115.1 of Myotis lucifugus. Classification (NCBI taxonomy): domain Eukaryota; kingdom Metazoa; phylum Chordata; class Mammalia; order Chiroptera; family Vespertilionidae; genus Myotis; species Myotis lucifugus. The sequence goes on along the minus strand of NW_005871276.1, from coordinate 965,875 downwards.
TGGCTGTGGAAGCTGGTAATGGGAGAAGAACCTCTGCTCTCCAGGGCACCCACTGGAGCCCAGCCTGGGCCCTAATGACGGGAACTTTCCAGCAGCAGGAGGCTCACTCTGCGAAATGAGTGAGGGCTGAGTCCACGGTAGACTGCTATACCTCCTTTCCGAGAGTCGGCTGCTTCAGGTTCAATGTCAGGATTTCCACGTCAATGTCAGGAGGCACGGGGCCTCCAGGAGATGCTGGCCCTCGTGAGCGTGGCATAGATGAGATGCAGGAGAAATGGGAACACGTTTCTCCCTGGTAGAAAGGACCTACTACGTGCCACACGCTGTGCTAGGACAGAGAACACATTGCTCATTTGGACCCTCAGAGAAGTTTGCTGAAGCAGGTAGTGGTACCCTCCTTGCTACAGATGAAGAAACTAAAAATCAGAGAGGTTGAGCAGTTTGCCCAAGGTTGCACAGGGAACACCCCTTTCTGATGACAGAAGCTGTCGTCTTTCCAGTGCTTCCCAGCAAGACGGAGTCTGCTGTGATGAATGGAATCATCTTGCCTGTGGTGGGATAGCACATGAACAAACACACACACCAACACACACACCAACACACATGCACGTGCACACACACACACACCCACACACACTGCCAAGGTCAATAGCAGCATTCAGCATTCAAACCATGCCATACAAATTACTCACAACATGATCACAGGTTCATGGCTCATAGCAGGGTTTAGCAATTGTTTTTTCCTGAAAGGGGCCAGAAACGGGTCAGTAGTTTTCACTCTGCTGGCCACACTATCTCTGTCCCAGCATCTTAACTTGGCTGTCATTGCATGAGAGCAGCTTTGGACGATACAGAGAAGAAGGGGCCTTCCTGGGCTCTAATACCTTCCCGTTCCCGAAAAAGGTGACGGGTGGGCTTGGTCTACGGGCCATAGTTTATCAATGCCCGGCTTAGAAAAATCCTTCTCCCATTAGGATAACCCCTCAGAGGCTCCCTAGAGGAGGTGCCATTTACGGTAAGCCTCAAGGAATAGGTGGAATTTGGGATATGTAATTAAGAAAGGGGGCAGGCATTACGAAAAAGAGGCTGGAGTGAATGAAGGCACAGGGCGGGGGAGTCCAGGGTGAATGCGGAGATGGACAAGGTGTCATGCAGGTGAAATCCACATGGGGGCAGCTACAGGAATGGAGGTATGACCCGAGGATGGGAGAGCTGCTTCTGAGTCATCACAAAGCATCTCTGTAGGAGGGGCAAGGGTGCTCCCGTACGTGCCTGTGTGCCATCCTCTGAGCAAGGAGGAGTAGGCAGGGAGGTGCTGCCCAGGGAGCCGCTGTGTGGAAACAGCCACTGAGTCTCCGTGAAGACCCTCCGTGATGGGAAGAGTCGTGGTTCCCTAACGATGCCCCCGTCCTAGCGGGACTGGTGACTAGGTCCCCTTTGGTGGAAAGGAGGACTTGGCGGGTGTAAAGTTAAAGACCTTGAGAGGGGGAGATTATCTTGGGTTATCTGGTTGGGTGCTAAGTGTGCCAGGAAGGTCCTTAATCTCAGTAACCTCGGAGTGTGGACAGAGGGAGGTAAGCAGGGTCAACAAGATGCCATGGTTCTGGCCTTGACGGAGCAGGGAGGCACCTCTGGCCAGGAAGGTGGGAGGCCTTCAGGAACAGGAAGGGCCAGGAGGCAGCCTTTCCCCTGGTGTCTCTGGAAAGGAACACAGTCCCACCAGCCCCTGGATCTAGCTCAGTGAGACCCATGTCACACTTGTCCCACAGGACTGTGGGAACATACCTCTGTGCTGCTTCCAGCCACCCAGTTAATGGTGATTGTTTAAAATAGTGACAGATGACAAATACAAATGGCCACTCTTTTTAAAAATATATTTTTTTATTGATTTCAGAGAGGAAGGGAGAGGGAGAGAAAGAGAGAGAAACATCAATGATGAGAGAGAATCATTGATCAGCTGCCTCCTGAACTCTCCGCACTGTGGACCAAGCCTGCAACCTGGGCATGTGTCCTGACCAGGAATTGAACCATGACCTGCTGGCTCATAGATTGATGCTCAACCACTGAGCCACACCAGCCGGGCCAAATGCCCACGCTTTCCCTAGCCCCACAGACAAACCAACAAGCCCATGAAAGAGCAGGAGGCTGCCCAGCCATGGCCTTGGGGCGGCATACTGCATACAGCCCCACCACATGGACAGTTTCCAGAAGGAAGCAACAAAGAAAGGTCTTGCGGGGATGGACATATGAGCTTAGCCATGTCACTTGGTTTAGCACAAGGAACATTGACTTCCTTTAGGACACGATGTTACATAACCTGCCCTGGATCCCGAAAGGCAGCACGGGATAAGGGCACATGGGTGGGACTTCCGTCTCACAGACCTGGTTCAGAGCCTGCGTTACCCACCCATGACTTGTCTCTCCCAGCCTCTCTTCTCTGCACTGCAAACCTATCAAGTTCCTTGCAGAACCAGGGACCCAGCCCACTGTTTCTTTTTTTAGATTTTTCTTAGCTTGGAATGCTTAGAGTGTCCAGCTCATCTACACCTCTTGAGCAGCTGGGTACCATCGACTGATCTTCCCAGACTTAGTAAGAAGCTCAGCTCTGCCAGGAAGCCCTCAGTGGTCCTTCCTTGCTCCCACTGAGGGCACCAAGATGAACTGGAGGACCTCACTGGGCCCCTGAGAGACCCGGCGGGGTCCTCTTCCCACATTCCTGTGTCCTTTCTTAATTCTTATATGGACTACCTATCACCCCATGTTATAACGTCAAGAACTGCCTGGTCACACTCTACTTTCACTACTCTAAACACAGACTTTGATACTTAAAAAGCGCTTTGAGATATTTGGGAGAGAGAGAGAGAGAGAGAGAGAGAGAGAGAGAGAGAGAGAGAGAGAAGGGAAAGGTGGGATGGAGGGAGAAAGAGAAGACAAGAAGGTAAAAAGAAAACAGAAATCAGAGCTGTAGTTGCCTAGCTAATCCACATCGTTTTTACACTCATGTTAACACACATATAAATGCTGGGGATCCCCGTCGCTCAATTCAAGTTTGCAAAGCTCTGGTCTTTCATACGATGATGTCATTTAAGAGGAAATCGCTACATTTTTTAAAGAGGAGCCAGACCGAATACTGAGAAGTGTATAATGGGAGGGAGAATAATAAAATCCAGAAAGCAATTGCCACAAGTGCAATGTTCGCCTCCCCCAGCACACACACATCAAAAAGGCTCTGCTTTTGCTGAATCTGCAGTAGCTAAAGTCATTAATTAAAACCATGAATATTTCCAAATCCACTTTCACCAGAATATTTAACCATGCTAATTGGTCTATTATACAAACTCCAAAATAATAATAATAATAACAATAATAACAATACATAAATCAAGTGGAAAAAGAAAAGGTAGGTGGACCTATCCTTCTAACCACTAAGAACATTTTGGACGGATGAACAAAAAAAGAACAAAAGAAAGACAGAAACATCCAAAGTCGTCGAACCAGTTGGTTGTGGTCTGTCAGGGAAAACACTTCTCTTCTGTGCGAGTGCGGAGGCCTCTCCCCGTGTGGTCCAGCGAGCTCTCCAGCGTTCGCCGTGCCCACGGTTTCAGGCTTCCTGTCCACCGTCTTCCTTCCCAAGTTCACTGTTTGCTGCAGGAATGAAGCCTCTGTTCTGAGATAGGTCCGCCCGTGGAAGCCGGGATGGAAGAGTCAAGTTGACGACAGCCCAAGACACAGTGGGATGAGCAGGGAAATGAGCCACGGACGACAACTCCACTCCTACTGTCGCTCTTGCCCCGGCTCCAGCGAGGTCCGTGACACGTCTGTGACTGTCCAGAAGGGCTTGAAATCTTCACCTGTAGGCACCTCCTGTGTCTGACTCGCTCACACACCAAGACGGGCTGTGAGGCTTCTCCTGGCCTCTTTGCCAAGTCTGTCCTTGAGGGGCAATGGGAGACCCAAGCATGGCTTCAGGTCTGCAGGGAGTCCTGCTGAGAAACCCTTACATGCCACCCTCCTGGCCCCAGGACAGCGTGTTTGAAGTAGAATAAAATAGAAAAGGCCTGATACTCTTTGTGTAAAGGGAGGAGGGGCGGTTGCAGGAGGTGCTTTTGTGTTCGCAGGTCCAATAGTATGAGAAACTTTGAAGTTTTGATAGACTTAATTCCTACCGCAGGAGCATATAAAACAACAGAGCTGAACTGCCAACAAAAACCAGGACCACACCAGGGAAGCTGTTGGCTCTCCAGTGGCAACCGTCCAGGTCCTGCCTGGCCAAGCCCCAGAGGACGAATGAAAGCATGGTATCCGATCGTTACAGCTGGACGTGGCATAGCCCTGGTTGGGCAAGGTCTGAGGTCTCCACAGCTGACCAGCACACTGCCCTCCGTGGCCAAGGCCATCTGTGTCCCTCAGAGGTGCGCATCTGGAGGGGAGCTTTGGCAGAAACCCGTGTGTGCCTTTGCAAATGCCCTTGCAAACACCTTTGCACGCTCCATGGGCTTCCTGTGCATGTGTGCGTGAGTATGGGTGTCTGCCACTATTTTTTTCCCACCAACATTTCTTTACCAATTATAACAACTCACAGATCTTTCTTTGTCTTTGCCTAGTTGCTGCTGTTCAGACCAATTTTCATCTTGCATATGATTTTAATACAAGCGCTTGTAATATGATTACATTAACTGGGGAGCAATACCGCCCCGGCCGAACCCAACCACAGAGTTCTTTTTTTAACTGTGCTGGGAACGCCTGAGCTCAGTCTACAGTGTTAATTCCCTATTAGAGGGCACTGGGCAGAGAGGCCGGTCTGAGCTGTGTATAAAATATAAAATATGCAATTGCATGACTGGGTGCAACGGGGCAGGAGAAGGACGTGAGCAGCGCACGTGTTTCTTGGAGTCAGAGGAAGTTCTCCTTCCTTGCTTCAAAGCCTCTAGTGACTTCCTGGAAATGAGCCCTCTTTTAAGTTTGGACTTCGGTAGGATGAGCTTTTTTACTCATTCTCCAGAGGAAAGTTCTAAGACATCTGTGAGTTGTGGCTGGTGAACAGATCTGTGGTCCACAAGATTCTGAAGGTACAACTACCATGAGGATGATGATGATGATGATGATGATGATGATGATGATGATGATAAGGGAAAGAGGAGGAGGAGGAGCAGGAAGAGGAGGAGGAGAGGAAGATGATTGGGCTCGGTTCCTTTCTATTTATAAACCTAAGTGTGAGAAATGTATGCAATCAGTATAGGAACCATATGTCCCAATTGTTTTGTTTGAATATTTGTTTCCAGAAGAGTTTGATGTCAAGATTTCCATCCCGTTGTCTTAATAAAAAAAAAGAGTCTGTAAGTCCACTAATTATAGGATAAAAACAGTGTCCTCTATATTTCCTCTAATTTTTTAATATATTTGTTATTCATTTGAGAGAGAGAGAGAGGAAAGGAGAGGGAGAGAGCAACATCAATGTGAGAATGAACCACTGATCAGCTGCCTCCTGCACACACCCTACTGTGGATTGAGCCTGCAACCCCGCCATGTGCCCTTGACCAGGAATCGAACCTGCAACCTCTTGGTGAATGGGTCAACACTCAACCAACTGAGCCACTCTGGTCCAGGGCAACATTGTCTCTTAACATGGGAATGCTCTAAGAATTGTTTTTGTCAGAACAGGCACCTAGAATTTTTCTTTTGATTCAGATAATGTAGTGATCCTGCCATTTAGAGAAATGTGCATGTGTGGGTAGAGGGGGTTCTGTATTGGAGGAGTCAGACAAAACCTAATTTACTTTCTCGTACCTGCTTGTGATTCTTGTTAGAAGAATGACACAGCTGCCCAAAGTTTCTGGTCTACTCCCTAACCCACAAATCCAAGTGGCTGGGACTTTCTGGTGTGTATCTGTTTGTTTGTTTCTTAACATAGTAAGAGTACACAATGTCGGAGCACAGTTTTTGTGTGTAGTTAGGCTCCCATTTGATGCTTTTTGCTTTGCTTAGAGATCACAGATCTGGTAATGGTGACAAAGGGTGACCCCATTCCCGAAACCCCAGAGCAGCTGCGAATGATTTTGATGATTTTTAAAAAAATGTAGTTCATGGAACTGCCATTAGCAATGATTTCATTCTTTCCCATCCCCCACTCCGGTGTCTTTTGATATCAGGGCAGAGGGCTCTTCTGCTCTGAACTGATGTGTCTGCAAAAATGTCATCTGGAAATAGTCGCTTTCCTTCCCTGCCTTGGAAGAGGCGGCCTGATTCCACCGAGGAACTCACTTCTGTGCATTCTCACTGAGAACTGCTCTTGGCAGGGACCCTGGTCAGCCAGCCACAGGGGTCTCTGCTTCTGAAATTTTAAAGAAAAACCTGTGCTGATGACAGACCTGGTGTCGCTGTTCAGGGGCCCACAGTCAGAACTGGCTGAAGAGGTCCCATGTTCTGAAGTGTCCTTGGGAGGTGATGCATCTTAAAATCTACTTGAACGGACCTACTGGGGAACACCTGCTCAGACTTCCCCCAAAGGGTTGAGAGTGCTGCCCTTTAAAAAATCAAACTATAACAAGGACACTAGACCATTATTATTTGATAACACATAAAGCCTGGGCACAGGGAGCCATTGGGGGATGAAGCTGGAGTTTGGCAACCCCAATATGGGACCTTTACCCATTGCTTCCCTAAAGAGTGAAATGTAAGTAGATCAATAATATGGCTCCTAAGCTCCCTGAGATCTATGAGCCCCATTCGACAATGGCTGTCTCGGGAGAAATAGCCTTGTACTGCAGCGGTTGCCTCTTCCCTTGGTGTAAATACTCCTGTCATGGCCAATTTCAAGCTACTAGCTTGAGCACACTGAATGTGGAATTGGGGAGAGGTGTAATTGGCTCTCACAAGCCAGACCGAAGACTGGCTTGGATTCCTGTATGCTCTTTCCTGGTTTAGATAAGTTACTGTGAGATCCTGGTAGTACCTCTGAGTAACAGGAGAATGGGAGCCTTTCTAGGTAGATGTGAAGCCAGCAAGAAACCACAGGGGATGTTTCCTCTGTCGTGAACAACCTTGTCATCAATGACAAGTCACCTGACAGGTGCATGGCCTGCACTGTGGGCTCCCAGGCATTGTCTCCTTTCATCCTCCTTCACCTTCTAATGCGGGCGGTGCTATTATTTTACAGGATAAAGACTGGGTCTTGGAGACGTGAGAAGCCCCCTCCTAAAAGATACCAGCCCATGTCAGCATATACACACAACCCATTCATTTCACCAACCATGAGATGTGCCATAATTTTAGTTTTTAAGTTAGAAAAATATTTGTAATAGAGGAATATCCCCTGGGATCCTGAAGTTAGAACAGATCTCCTCAAGAGAGAGAGGTGACTGTGACCCCTCCCCATGTGATACCAACTCAAATGTCATCCTTTTACTGCCTCCTCTTGGTTAAAGAGTGTCAGGAGCATGCAATTCTCTAAACACGGGGCTCGGTGACCTCGGGAGCTATGGAGGCTGCTCATTGATCTATGTACCAGTCACTCTTTAGGGAAGCAATGGGTAAAGGTCCCATATTGGGGTTACCAAATGCTAGCTTCTTCCCCCATCTGTTCCTTCACTAGTTGAGTGATCTTAGTTGAGTCACTTCTTTTCCTCAAGGTATCAGAACACCCTCATCTATAAACCAAGGATATTTATCCATTTGTCATTCTCTTTCTCTCACTCTCTGTCTCTCTCTCTCTCCTGTGTGTGTGTGTGTGTGTGTGTGTGTTTGTGAGTGTGTGAAAGAGAGAGAGACACAGACAGACAGACAAAGAGAGAGAAAGAGAGAAGGTTCATATAACCACAGTAAACTCCATGAGGGCAGAGCACTCATCTCTTAGGCCTGTGCTTTCAGCAATATTTATTCAGCAGCAATTCTGTCCATTGAATGAGCCAGTCAACCTTCTGGAACACACATCAGCACCCAGAAGACACTTAACAGGTGTCTCCAGTCCCAGGGACCTAGTAAAACCCTGTCAGACTTTAGGAAAATGGCAGCTTTGTGGTTTTACAATTTCCAAACCAAGATATGACACCTATTTCTTTAATGCGCACTTACTTTCCATGTAAAATAGCTTCTCCAATGCCACAACAAACAGCTAATAAATTGGGAATAAGTAATGTTGGGCACTGTAAACTGCATCCCCAATAATCTATCATACACACATCTGCTATGGATAGTGCAAGACACCAATAACACTTGGGTTTAATTGGGCTCTGGAGCGGTAGCTTATGCATTATAATGGCCCCATTGACATTGTTTTGCACCCAAGGAATCAAATTAATGCCTACTCGCATATTAAGCGCTATGTGGTTCTCTGTCCCCCGGAATGCATGTGTTGCTATTAGCATCCGCAGGAGTCAGGTCTGGGCTTGGGGTGTGGAAGGAGACCTTGGGGTGCAGGGGCGGGTCTAGGCATGGACTTCCTGAAGAGCCCAGCAACCATGCCAGAGGATGTCTTCCCAGGAATGGTGATGATGTTGGTAGAAGTGTCTGGTAATAACAGCTTCATTGTAGGTGTGAGTGTGCAATACTGACACACATGGTGTATCTCCGCATCTTCACTCCGCAGCACAGCAATGCACTCTCCCAGCGACAATACAAGTGTGGCCGATCAGATGACCCAGGCCACACATCAGCTGCGCTCATAAATACCAATCTGACACATATCATGGCATTTGGCACCAGAAAGGGGCAGTTTAATTCTAGCTGCTTCCATCCAGGTTCTCCAAGTTCAGCGTTATGAAAGTAGTGCTGGTTCCGCTATCAGGTCTCATTCATTTTGCGCCACCCATCCTTCCCCAGGAGAGGTGAGCGCGCTGATCTCCCCTGACGGAGGGCGGGGGATCATCCCACTGCACGTGGTCCTGGGAGAGGAGGCCAGAAGGTGTGCTTTCCGCCTTCTCCGGAGGGCAGTCGTCTGTGTCCATGAGCCCAGCTCCCTGGGAGCCCCAGCGTCCTGCTCCTCACCACCTACATTGCACAAGCCCACGTTGCCAACAAGCTTTTATTCATTGTCAGGCTGGAAACCCACCCTTCCCAGCCCCGGAGCCTGGAAACGGAGCAGCGCGAGGCAATTATCTGTTTTGAAGGAACACACTGATTTGACATTCTTAAGAAGTCACAGACGTCTGATTTCATAATATAATTTGTAGAAGTAAAAAAGGCAAGTTAAACATTTGCTTACACATATCATGTTTACATGTGTTCAAAGAACTTTCCAAAACTTTGCAGGCTCATCCAACTGCATCTTTTTTAAGCTCGCTGCGCTCTCGGAGGTTTGCAAACAAATTCCACAGCACAGTCAACCGCAAATTGATTTACTTTTGGGGGAACTCCTTGAGTTTCACGACTTTCTTCTTGCTGTTTAACGTACACACAGATGCAAGAAAGAAAAAACAATCTCCTCACACAGGAACACAAATCTGGCACCCGGAGGAGTCGGGTTTCCTCATTTATTCTCACAGGGAAGGGAAGCCATCCAGCTCACCGAGGAGTGTGCAAATGACTTCTGGGGCCTGCTCGCAGTGTGACTGACAGCCACGGCTCCGGGCGGCCTGAGTGAGGGAGGGAGGGGCCTCCCCGTGTGAGGGAAGACCAATGACTGTAATCAGGAGGCACATAACCCGGGCATCTGGCCTCCATCACTCAGCGAAGGGCACCTCCCCTGAAGACTGGGGACATCTTCTACTACCTACGTGGTTTCCCGCACCTCCCGTTGGCTCAACAGTCCCCAAGTCCAAGTCCCACGGACTGCCACTCTGCCATGTCTCTCCAATGGCCTCCTCTTGCTCATCCATACCCACGCGGCCCTGTCTCTTAGCCCTGGGGCCTGGGACTTAACCTCCTCCATGGTGTTGCTGTTTCCAGCCTCCCTCTTTCCACCCTGGCTCCTCCTGGCTTGCAGAGAGAGAGGGATAGACACAGTGGACTCCTGGGACATCATGTTAGATGTACGAGGATTCTCCTTCCTTCAGGAAGAAGGGCCACCTCCTTAGCATGACTGCGCAGGTCTCCCTGGACCCATGAGCCCCTGCTTCCCTTAACAACCTCATCTCCTTGCACATGCTTCAGGCTCCTAAGAAGTTCTGCCTCTAAGCCTTTCATCGGCCCTGCAGGGCTTTGCACATGCTACTCCTTTCACCAGGAATATCCTCTTGTCACCTGGAAAACTCCTCCTCATCCTTCGAAATCAGTTCGGACACTGCGGGAAGCATCCCTGAGCACAAGCCAGGGTGGGGACTGCCTTCCCTGGGTCCCTAGCCCCTTGCACATCCCGACCCCAGCGCCTGCCAGGCTGTGGGAGTACCTTATTCTTTCCTGGTGTTTGCCCCACTGACATGTAATTTTCATGAGATCTGGGCCATGTCAATCATGGGTTGGCAAAGTTGTATGTTGTTTAGGACCATGTTTTGGTCACCTCTGTACATATAACTCTGATACCCAGTTTCTAGCATGGAGTCGACATTGCAAAAAGGTTGCTACCTAATTGAATGGATAAATGAGTGAATGGATCAGGTGATGAAAATAACTCAAAAGGCTGTGGCTCAGACCCTCCTCTCTGCCAAAGGCCACTCACAAAGTGACACGAACTTCATGCAAAACAGTCAGACCACTGAATGTTGTGGACTCCGTGGCTGGTGGGTGGGGGTACCGTTAACTCAGGGGCCTGGACCAATCATTGCATTGGCCCCTCATCTTCCGACTTCACCCCTCCTTCCCCCTGGCTGCTATGCCTGGTGGCCTGACCCCCTGCAGGTGCTAGAGGGGGTCTCGGGGAGACCCTAGAGAGGGATGGCAGGACCCCTCTTCTACCTGAACTGGCCCAGGGCTTACCTGGCCAACCACCTCCACTGCACCCATCAAACTCCTTCTTGGCTGGGATTTCAGAACTGACCCTGACCTGTATCTACTCCATGAGAGGACCTGGTGACCTCTCTGGCCCACCCCTCCAGGTGTGCATGTCCTGGGCTTGGTGATGATGCCAAAGGCCGGACCGTCAACCACAGGGCTCCACTGAAAGTAACTTGAGTGGCACACAGTGAAGGAAGTCCATGTTTACCAACAGATCCGACTTTCAATCTGCCCCACGTCTGTCCCCAATGACGGAGCAGATGTCCAGCCTCCTGCCTTCCAAGGTTTGCAGTTTTGCTTCGGTTTGATTGCTTTTGAGAAGTCGGTGAATAGCCAGGTCCGGGCCATAAAGGGTGACTCCGAAAGATCTCGTCTTTGCAACCTGGTTGGCAGCTGGCTGCCCCGGGCAGCCCTCCCTGCAGCCGGAGCTCCACAATTAAGGCTTGGAAACCCGCAGCGCTAATCAGAACCAGGCAGGGAAAGTGAACTTGAAACCAGGAATGTGTCGCGGAGGCTTCCAGCTCAGCTCAGCTGTGTGAGGCCTGGCGCAGTCACGCATGGCCGCAGCTCGGCCTGCTGCGCTCCCGGGGGAAGGCTCTGGACAGGGGGCTGGGGCCCAGGAGCCAGAGTTTTCTGGGTCCAAGCTGAAGACTGCCAGGGAGCTCCCCCGCTCCCCACCGCCATCACCCCCAGCCCTGGGTTCTGGGAGCTGACCTGGCATTAAAACCCCGGCCCTCTGTGTGACTCAGCCAGAAGGTGAGCAATGAGTCGGAGGGTCCCAGTCTCCCAGCGATGGCAGAGCTGGTGAAGGGAGAAGCCTGGATGAAGGACAGTGGCGATTTGGCAAAGGGCTTCCTCCTTCAGGCCTGTAGACCAGATGTATGACTCATGGACCAGAAGGAGGCAGAGGTGGACCCGGACTTTCAGGGTGACGGAAAATTCATCGGATGCTATCGATCTGCTGTGTTAACCTTGAAACTCCACCAGGCAACTACATGTGGGTGAGAAAATGGACAGAGAGGAAGGCTCTCAGCAAGGTTGGGAGCTGGTGCCCCCTCATCTGCTCCAACATGTGCGGAGAGGCATAGCTATCCTCCTGCCTGCACTGTGCCACCCACATGCACGCCCCCTTGAACTTGCATATCCCCAGGAGCTCAGCATCATGGCCATTTGCAAACACAACCTGCAGCCTCCCTGCAGACAAGGCAGCCTCACTGAAGATGTGGGGGAGGGGGGCATCCCCGAAGCTCTGTACCTCCAAGGCCAAGGCAGCTGTTCTGGTAACAGAATGTCAAGGGGGGTGCAGTGGGATGTTGGGGCTGGAGGGAAACCCCACTACTGTCCCAGGCATGGCTAGCCCTGGGGACATGAGGGGGTGGAGGGTCCCCTGAGGATGGGAAGGTCTTCAGGGCCTGTCAGCATGGGTGAAGCCTCAGTACGTGTTAAGTGAATGGGTAACCAGCAACTCGATTTTCCACTTTCTCCTTGTGTCTTTGACTTTAGGTTTGATTTTCCATGGAAAACTCGGCCCTGTTCAGAAAGCAGAGTTGTCACATGCTCTTATTTAAACCAGCCCAGGAAGTGCCAATCATCCCATTACATATGTAAAAAATATGTGTATATCTGTGTCTGTATCTGTATCTGTATCTCTACCTCTACCTCTATCCCTATCTCTATCTATACCATCTATATCAAATATCTATCTATATATACATATATTTCCCTTATAATCATAAAGGATAATTCACTCTTATTGTAGAAAAATTGGGAAGACACTGAATAGAAAAGAAGATGCAAATCACTCATAATTGCATCACCAAGAGTTTAAAATCTATTCGCATCTTGTTGCACTTTATTCTTTCAGCAAACGTTATTTTACATATTTGGGATCACACTGAATAAATAATTTTATATCTGGCTTTTTTTTTCCTGTTCATGTTATATTGTAGTTAGGTTTATTTTGCTTCTTCCTAAGGGACATGCATCTGTCTTAGGTTAGCTTTAATTTTGCTTAATAAAGATCTTATATGATTTGAGAACAAGGAAGACAGAACAGACTTCCCAAGTCCCTCTGAGACACCTGAATGGTCGATATCTGCCCCTTCTCTGGATTTCTACATCCTACTGGTTGTTTAAACCAAAGAATAAAATTACCTGCTCTCAATGCCCAAAACATAGGTCACTTTTTAAAAAGGAAATTAGCCACCAGGAACTAAAAGATAGTCTGATCCCCCTTACAGAAGAGCTAGGTGAGGACTAGAGGGCCAAAAGGACGGGTCTGATGCCACAAAGCCACCAGGAGACTGAAGCCGGTGGTCAACTGCTCTGTCCTAAGCCCTGCTCCTGCCAGCTCAGGTGGGAGGGGGACTGGCTGTCTAGCTTCCCAGGAGCTATTTTGTTGTCATGTTTATCCATTGATTCCAGCAGTGTGAAGTCCACAGGTGAGAGCCAACCTTGCCTTCCACTGTAAGTAATCACGGTGCTTCTTAACCAAACAGAAACCTTTCAGACCAGCCTAGATGGAAGTTTGGTGAGATATTTTCAATTGGTTTTGCCATAATGTGATAGATGGTTTCTCTCTCTCTCTCTCTCTCTCTCTCTCTCTCTCTCTCTCTGTGTGTGTGTGTGTGTGTGTGTGTGTTTCTAGTTGCATGTATGTGAATTCTGGGAGAAGGTCATATGGGGGTTGGATTAGTGATGTAAGAGAAACACAATTCTATTATGACTTCAGAACTTACTTTATTTTGTCAGAATAACTTAAATGACAAGAACCCTCTTCTTGGTTGAGCATCCGAATTACCAGTTGGTAGATCTGCTCTTCCGTGTGCAGATATATGATGATTCTTTTTATCCAGGAACCCTTGGGAACATTTCAAAGGACCATCACTCATGCCAAACACCATGAGAGACAAGGCAGATTCAGAGACAAGCTATGTCCCTGACCTGCACCCAGGAACTTGTCGTCACGTAAGTGAAAGAATGGCTTGAGAGTCATGATATTAGTCCATGTGAGAATCTGAAAATACCTTAAATTATAAGCAGCTAAGCCTTCTTCTCTCAATGCCTCCTTTTCATTATCTCTAAAATGAGATCAGTGGGAGGTCACTGTGCCGTGGGCATCCTACCTGTCCACATCAGGTACTCAGTAAAGTGCAAACATGGAGAAAGCGGGTGCATCATCATAATCCATGAAGGACTCCATGTGACAACGGCACATCGGATTCTCACAACCGTACTGGTGGCTTTTCCCACAGGTGGCCGCCCCCACCCAGGCAGCACTCGGGAAAATGGGAAAGTTATTTTAGCACCTGCTTATTGAGTACCTACAACGTATCACTGTAAATACATATTTTTTCTAAGTGGACAATCCCTTGTCCTCTTCAGCAAACAAGGTGTCTGAGGTTAGAGAGGAGGACATGCCCATACACACTCATAGCGGGGAAGTGAGTCAGAATGAAAGCCAAGGCCAGCTGCCATCCAGCCCCCATGCTCTGGCACCACACCATACTGACCCTCATCCTGTGTCTCCCCATCCTGGTGAGAAGATTCAGTGAGATAATGCACATGAGGCTGCCAACAGAGGACCAGCTGCTGTTTATATTAACGTGGTCATTCTTCCATTCATGGTTCCTGGGCACCTGCCATGGGCCAGGACCAGTAGTGGGTACTGGAGATCACAATGACCCAAATCCCCATCATATCTATAGGATTCTGGAATCCAGCAGAGCCAGAGGTCTATTGATAGAAAGGAAGCACAGCTTTATTAGCACAGGGGCAGGGGCTTCAAACACACCCCACCCCTGCTTTCTCCCGCTTTAGATTGTGGTCCATCTCTCACATCTGCTGTGAGATCTGGGTTTGGACAAAGCCTTGAACTTTCAGGTCCCATGTGGCCCCTTTCCTGAGGCCTTCTCTGCTTACTTACATCCACAGGCCTTGCTTCAGTCCTTCTGCCAGAAGTCGTTCTTCTTCCTGAAATTCTGATGAGGAGCTACGGATGCACTGAACACACACAGCCACTGTGATCGCACAGCTCCTAGTCTTGGCTTGTATTTTCAGCTCTATGTGGGATTTAAAATTCTAAAACTCCAGATAGTTTTCATGTCTCCTAGTATAATCACCAGCGCACAGTAGGCAGTCAGCAGGTGTGTTTGATTTACGGTGTTTGAAACCTTCTTCAAGGGACTCAGGTAGGTACAAACAGTTCTGGAGAGCCCACAGCTGCCATCACAGAGCCCAGGCCAGCAGAATGCATGGATCTCAATGAGATTGTGTGCCTAAAGGGGCCACTGAGATGGGGCTGATCAATGAGTCAGAGCTGAGAGAACCTTCAGGACTACCAATGGGCCTTGTCCTGGAGTAAGATGAGGGAGGCAAGGGCAAACGTGTTTTGGAGACAGAACCTGTTCATAAACCCAACCTCTTGGATGAGCTGACGAGCCCCACTGTTGGAATGGAGCGTTGCCCAGAGAAAACCAGGCAGAGTTGTCAATCGCCTCTGTCCAGGTGGCCAAATGCTTGAGTGGTACTGGCTGATGGGGGTCAGATTGGAAGCAGACCTACTGTTCCCCTTCATTGATTGATGTGTGTGTTTTGCTAACTCATTCACTGCAGGAGGTTCCTTAGGCCATCAGGTTGCTTCTTGGTGAAAATTTGAGAGCCCATCTCAAGCAAGAGGGAAAACAGCATTCCCGGCCAGGAAAACTGCCCCTCCGCCAATAGGGAAGCAGTTGCTTCCGACAGCCAGGACTCTGTGTGTCCTCTTTAAATTCACTCAGTGTTTGCACTCTCTGGGCACTGACTTATCTGGAAGGAGGAGGTTTGCAAACTTCTCCATCAGCCCAGAGTCTGGGGTGTATTCATTTATGTCCCAGACAACAGAAGGCCTGGATTCGTGCTGGTGCCCAGAGATCACGGTGGCCCCTTTGGGGTGAGAGCCTTGGATATATGCACAGATCTGGCTGGGCGGTGGATATATCCCATTGAGAGGTTCCTCTGGGCAGAAATAAAGCCAGAGGAAGGAGTGAGCTTGGACCCATTCACTTAGCACCTCTGCTTCATGTCTACTACGTGTCAAGGACCACGTGGAGGGCTAATGAGGGGGATGTCTACAGGACAAAGCCACGGTCCTCAAGATACTCAGGGCTGCACACCGAGCTTGAGATGGCACATGCAGTAAAGGGAGTGTTCCTTGGGGTTCTGTGAGGTATGGAGTGGTCTGGGTTTTGAGGTCAGACAGAAACTGGATCCTAAGCTCAATTCTGCCCTATTTTAGATATCTCTCCTTGGGCTTGCTCTCTAAGTATTCTGAGGTTGACTTTTTGATTTTTCTTCTGCTATAAAGTGTAATATTAGATAAAGTGGACCAAACACTTAGCACACAACCCTGAACTTAGTATCTGCTAAACACATGCGAGCTTTATCATCATCATTATGATTGTTGTCATCATTATCATCATCATCTATCCTCACGGGTGAGAGAAGACTTCATAGTCAAAGAGCTAATCAAGCATGTTTTTAAAAGATGTATAAGGATTGCCACAGTGTTTGAAGGTAGAACACACATCCTGAGACACTAGTTTGTGCAACGACTTGAAGATATGGGGGCTGTTGTTCAGAGATCAGCAACAGTGGAGAAAATGGACTTCTGGATGAACTGAGGTAAGATGTGTTGGTGAATGGTCTTTGAAGAGCTGGGGTGCAACCTGAGCGATGGTGAGCAAACCATGAAAGGTCTGGAGTGGTAAGCTAAGGAGCCCAGATTCTGCCCTGGACGTGAGGAAAGGTGCTGACAGCATTGAGTCAAGGCTTAATTGGCAGACTGAGTGGAATCTGAGTTGGAGGGACTTGGTGATACGCATATCTAAAGAAACCAGGGAGAAGAAGTTTCCAGAAGAATGGAGTTGATACTAAAAGCAGCCAGTCCAAACAGACCCAAGACAGGGGGCTGAGGCTAACTTCAGGACCATACGATGGATCCCTTCAAGCTTGTACCCCCCAAGTCTTTTCCTTCATTAGTTCACAAAACACTTGAGATGCTGCAATTTAGAAATATATGTGCAAAGGATTCTATGGCTGCAGAACTGACTGGCAACCTTCCTGGCAGATTTAAAATGTGGATTTTCTCTCCTTGTGTCTCAGATCCATGGCCATGGGTAGACGGAGTTCCTTCTAGCTCAGAAAATCTGCTTCCAGGGCCCACTCCCTTCCACCAATTGACATCTGCAGGTCCAGATCTTTCAGAAGATCTGAGAGAACTGGGGGTGGGAGGAGGGACAGAAAAGAAAAAAAAAGAAAAAAAGAAAAAGTATGTGATTTCTTCTTTGTGTATCAAGTTCTCTGGTTCTATTTAAGAGATTCTAATTTAAAAAACAATATGCCCCCAACTTTTCAGGAAGATTTTTATTGTGCAATGTAACAGACCCCTGAGAAATGGCCTTTCATATGTGCAGAACTGATGCTGGGAATATGGAGATGAAACAAATGTTGCCCCTGGCAGGACGCAGGCATGGGAAGGCTAGAAGGGAGGCCCCGCAGCGACCGGAGGGGAGCCCAGAGGAAGGCAGGGCTTTTGTGGGAGGGTGAAGATAAGCCATCTGTACCATAGGGTGAAGATGCATTTGCCATGTGGTGACCATCTTTTTTGAATCAAAAATCGGGATAGATGATTTGACACCAGGCCTGTCGATGGAACCGAATATTTAAAATCATGGCTGTCCGGGGAAACCCAGGACATATGGCCACCATAACCGATCATTATCATGCATAGATCAGGCCTGGTTTGATCCACAGAAAAACCAAAGCCAGGATCTGGGCAGATAATTTACATAAAGGCTTAGCTACAGATGTGTAAGTCCTGTACTTCCTGACCTTATCCATCAGACAAGGCAAAGGCTAGGGTCCCAAGTAGCTCATAGTCATCCTGTTCAAAGCCAGGCACACCAGGATGGTAGACTGTCCAGGCTGAAAAGACCCTTAGTGACCACCTGGCCTAAACTTCACCTTGCCACTCTGAGTGGAGAAACTGAGGCTCAGCCCTCCAAAGCACGTGGCTGTGATGGGATGGAATTGGGGCTGGGTGTTGTCTGAAGCTCATCTGGTGTTTCTCCTCTGGCTGCATTTGGAGATATGCCAGAAAAGCCATGGATTATGAGAAACACAAATACACTGGCCTTAGCCCCATGAAGGTGACATCCAGTAGACCCTTTCTTACCTAATGAGTTGAGACATCGCCAGGATATTGAAGAGGCTCCCAAGATGAAAATGAGAGTGCCAGGCCATTTAAGATGCAGAGGAGGCAGTGATGACAAAGTTGGAAAACCAAAGAGTGCCAAAGACTCTAGTCTTCTTGTATTTTGCTGGTAATTCTCCACTGGTGGTAAGACTGTGCCCAAAAGGGAAGGACCATAGCAAAGAAGCAGGGGAGTTACACATGAGCATTCAGGAGTCAGAGCTGGGTCACACCTGGACAAGTGGAAAATCAAAAGTCCACGTGTTGTGACTTTCTTCAAGTTGGCACCAAGGATAGATAGGAACTCATCTGATGACTAAGTCCATTGATCTCTAATCCCCAGCCTTTCCAACTTGGGGGACACTGAGTTCTAGCAGTGTATGTGGCAAGTCACACTGAATACCTTCCCAGCCCCCCAAAAGTATAAGGCACCTGCTCAGCCATGAGGGAGGCAGACCAAACATGGTTTTCCCTCTAGGTTGACATATATAAGCCCAGAGCTCTGAGATTACAATGGTGATGACATTCTCCTCTTAGGGTGTTTATGGGCTTGGTCTGCATGTCCCTCTGGAATCCCACAGCGAGCCCACCTTGAGGATCAGAGCTGTTTGTGAGCTTGTGGTCCAGGCTGGAGACCACCAATGCATTTTCTCTCCCCTGCTCTGCTTCCCTTCAGTTCACTTCCCTCTTCACTTCCCCCTCTCTGGGCTGACATAACTAGTGCCTTGAATTAAATATAAATTGTTCTTTGCCTAGATGCTGTTGGGCTCTGAGACACTCTCTAGATATATTGATCATTCTTACGCATCCATCCATATGTCCACCCATCCACCCATTTGCCCATCCATCTCTCTTACCATCCACCCAGCCAGGCATTTATCCATTCTTCCCTTCAGTTCATATCAGCAGGCATTTCCTGAATCACATATAAGTGCCAACGACCTATGCAATAGACTCTGGCAATGAAGACAAATCTGACCTAGACCTTGAATTAGAGGTATCACTCATCATCTAGAAGGCAGCCTTGTAGTTATGTCTTGATAAGTGCCGTGGGGTTTGCTAAGTGCTTGAGAAGGGCAGCACCCAGGGTGCCTACTGTGCAGTCTTTCCAGGAGCAGAAGCTGGCCGTTTGCAGGGAGCAGGTAGGCGGCAAACACGAAGATGGGAGCTGGTAAGGCAAAAAGCATAGAGATAGGAAGACCTGCCAACGGCTGGAGTTTCTAGAAGGGGAAGTGTGAGGTTGTCAGTGGCAGAGCCAAGCCTGGGGAGCTCAGGAGGGTCCATGTCAGAGAGGAAAAGAGAAGCTCCCAGCAAGGGTGTTTTTAACCTGATCCTGTCACACACCTGGGGTCACCAGCCTTCTTGGTCTGCCTGGGACTGAAGGGATGCCCAGGATGTGGGACTTAGTTTCAAAACGAGTGCACTCTCAGGAAAACCAGGATGGATCAGTCACACTATACATGCGCCAACCTGTGTGGTTGGAATAAGGATGCCCAAAGAGGTCCACATCCTAACCCCCTGAAGCTGGCTGTCTGTAACCTTCTGTGGAAAAGGGGACTTTGCAGATATGTGGATGGGTGGACTTGGTCCTGGAATTCCCAGGGGGTTCCCTGTACTCTCCAGGGGAAAAGAAGGAGGGTCAGAGTCAGAGAAGACATCCTGACGGGAGCACAGGTGAGGGTGATGCAGTTGCTGGAAGGGGCCACAGGCCAAGGGGGGCACGTGGTCCTGTAAGTGCTGAGCAGGAGAGGTGCAGGGAGCTCCGGGAGCACTGTGCAGGGTCAGGTCCTCAGCCTGAGTGGATCAGATGATGTTTCCTGCAGCTTCCCTTCAAGCATGTGAACTGGAGTTTAAAAGACAGGAAGTTGAAAAGTTATGTCCACATAAAAACCTGCACACAAATGTTTATAGCAGCTTTATTGACAACTACTCATTGAGAAGCAACCAGGGTGTCCTTTAATAGGCAACTGAATAGATAAACTGGTGCATCCGTACAAAGGAATGTTATTCAGCAATAAAAAGAAATGACGTGGAGGAACCTTAAACACATATTACTCCGTGGAAGTAGCCAAGCCGAAAAGGCTACAGACTGGGTGATTCCAACTGCATGACAATTTAGAAACTGCAAAACTATGGCGACAGTAGAAAGATCAGTGGTTGCCAAGGTTTTAATGGCAGAGAGTGAAGGATAACAAATGAACAAACAAACAATACCTATATCCAATGCTCTTTTTGCATCGATTTGAACTTGTTCCAAACTTGGTAATTCACCTCTCCCCACCAGATCTGAACTCTGCCAGCCTCTGCCAGTGGAGTCGAATCTTGGCACACTTGGTATCCTTGGAGAGAGAAACAATTAGCAGCCAATACACTGAGCATGAGGTCACTGCACTTTTATAGACTTCTGCATCCGTCTTTTCACAACAGTGTAGATCATTGTTCACCGTTTCCATTCGTTTCCTAGGGCTGCCTTAGAATAATACCACCGACTGGGGAGCCTGAAACAAGAGAAACTTATTCTCTCTCAGTCCAAAAGGCCAGAGGTCTGGACAGTATGATGTCGGCACCCCTATGTTCATCGCAGCATTATTCACAGTGACCAAGACGTGGAAATAATTGCAGTATCCTTCTACAGATGACTGGATAAAGAAGACTTGGTACATATATACAATGGAATGCTACTTGGCCATAAGAAAATACGAAATACTACCATTTATGACAACGTGGATTGATCTTGAGAATATCATGCTAAGTGAAATGTCAGCCAGAAAACAGCTAAGAACCATATTATTTCACTCATATGTGGGCTATAAAACTGAACATCATGAACACGGGCAGCAGTGTGGTGGCTGCAGAGGTAAGGGTGGGGCTAGAGGAGGCCTGATATATGGTGATGGGAGATAGTTTGGCCTTGGGTGGTGGGCATGGTGCAATCAACATACAGATCTTGTATCTGAAATCAAGCAGTTCATTAGGTTACTGACTGTCTACACCTGAGCACAGAGACAAACCCCCCAAATCCCAGGGACTATTTCCTGTGCTGTGTTCACAGGTGGGGTTTTAACGAGATGAGTAATGAGATCTTGCCTCCAAATCCCTTTTCCCTGGTGAATCCACTGGACGGGGTGAGGGTGGGGGTGGGGGTGCTGGTCTGAGGAGAGCTCCTGTGGCCTGTGTTTGTCTCCTGATGCTGAAACCACGCTGTCTCCCTGCTCTGCCCTGCCCCCCGCACCCCCCCACACAGCCCCCCACAGCCTCCCACAGCCCCCACAGCCCCCTACATGGAGAGAGCCACCAGAAACCTGCCTTTCCCTGTCTCACTAAAGACCTTGTGACTAATGACTCGGCTCCCATCTTCCCTGGTCCTTGGACCCCCAGAGCCCACACCGTCATGTGGACAGGCCTCTGTGCTTTGGTTTCCACGTGTAGAGAACTCTAGCTGCTCTTTAACTTCCATGTAAATTCCTGCTTCTTTCCTCTCGCCCAGTAAACAGTGTTTGGTCTCTAGGACTCATTTTTCTGATGAAAATTACAAGTGAGGGAACTGCACCTTCTGCTTTGGGGACGCGACCCTCTCCCGGTGGACAACTGTCTCCCCCACCCCTGCTCCACCTGAGTCCTCCCGGGAGGAAATGGCAATCACCCAGGCGAGGAGCATCTGGCTCCGGAGGCAGAAGAAAACCCTGAGGGGTGGGCATGATAGCAAAGGTGTGGAATTCTTTTTCTCCTTCAATCTTATTTGTAGAATTTTAATGACTAGATAGTAGGGTTCCCTTTTATTTAACTACTTTTTATCCTAGTCTCTGAGGATACACATGGGCCATGAGCTGGGTCATTCCTCCTGTTGTTTCTTTATCATCCAGGGAAACGGCATGCCACCATTAGAGTGGCTTGTAAGCGGGCTCCCTCATCATTTTGCAGCGGGTTCCTCTTCTCTACACAGAGTATGTTAACATGAAAAAGGGGTTCTCTGAGCCCACTCCTGCCTTTAAACTTTGGAAAGTTCTCAGAATGTAAATATGGGGGCACACCACTTAACAATTGTGAAAAATAGGACGCTCCCCCTATGGGTGTGGGTTCCTAATACAATTGGGCATCAGGACTTCTACAGTGGCTTGCTCTGGCCAGTGGTTGAGAGTGGACCTATGGACCAGGAGGTCATGGTTCAATTCCCGGTCAGGCCATATGCCCGGGTTGCGGACTCGATCCCCAGTCGTGGGTGTGCAGGAGGCAGCTGATCAATGATTCTCACCATTGATGTTTCTATCTCTCTCTCCCTCTCCCTTCCTCTCTGAAATCAATAAAACTATATAAAGTGGCTTGCGCTATTTGGCATCATACCGACAACCATTGTTCTAGGCACCATTCTTAGGTGTTTTTCGAAGGGCTTCACCCCCTCCCATGTGAGGAAACTCCACTAGCTACAGATCCTATCACGTACTACAGTCACATGGTCTGTACTCTTTCTTATGCTTTCTTCCCCACCCCTGTCTACTACACAGCTTCATGGTTTATTCCTTCCTTTGCTGGAGTCCTCACACCAAACCTTCCTCATGTTCTGTGTGAGGTGAGGCTCTGTGGATCAGACAGTCAATGGCTTGAACTTCCCATCTTTTGCTGGAGCTGAGAGAGAAGCAGGCATGGGCCTCTGGAGACCAAGTGGCCCAGGCCCAGGTGATCATGGTCCAGGCGAGACCAGAAAGGGCAGGAGGTGAGGGGCTAATGGGCTCCCACCATCCGCCCACGGAGAGCCCAGGGGGCTCACATTGTTAGCCAGGCTAAAAGAGCATTTCAACTCTCCCAGGGGAACGATGGTTAGCCTGGACAATTAGGCCACTTAAACTGACCATATTTTGTGTTAGAACCAAGGGAATTCCTGGCGCAGCCAACCTCAGCTTTCTTAAGCTCGGGTGAAGAGGCTGATGAGAGCACAGGACTCTGCACTTGGCCTTGGTGAGCAGAAAAGGTGCCTGTGAGGAGCTCCCTGAGAGTCCTGTGTAAGCCCTACACTCCCCGGAGGGGCGGTGTGTGCGGAGGGGTGCACGGGGCAGGTGATGGCCATTGATTCCAAAATGATGAGGTTATAATAAAGCTCATGAAGGAAAGAGGCGGGTCCTGGGATGCGGGGGGTGGCGAGACTGTCAACCCCAGGACAGGGCAAAGTTCTGGCCACTCTGGGGGGCCCACTTGGCTGGGGAGGAGAGGAGTTGGGGTGAGGGCAATGGGAAGATGACCCTTCACTGAGGCTGGAGGGTGCCAAGGAGCAGAGCCAGGCAGAGTTTTTAGGAAGAGGGGCCATAAGTCTTGGTGAAGTGATCTCTTAAATCATAATTTACATGTAATTTAAAATTAAAATTACATTTAAATATGAGGAAGAATGCCTGTGTGCATTTTCAGGTAGACTTTTTAGACCCATCATGACCCAGGTTTGAATCACACTTCCTCCTAGACGTCTTCTGTGATGTTCCCACATCCATCTGTCTTAGCATTTTCTGGATATTGACAAAGCTGTATGCTCATTTCTATCTGGGCCTTCTCTGATGTGGGGACGACAGCCGCAGTTTCACTGTGAGCTCTGGGGGACAGTATTCGTGCTGCGGAATTCCTCTGAATACCTACCAGTCCCTGCTCCTAACACTCCCAGCCAAATGTAGAGTCCCCTTTAAAAATAGCAGGTTTCCTGCTCCAAGAAAATGAAAACAACACAAATAAAACTTTGCCATGATATATCTGAAATCTCATTTTTTTCTTGACCCAATATTCTCTCTATTTCAGTTCACCAACTGCAGCTCTTTGGAAACTGCCTCCATATCAATGTGTAACAGCCCTAAACCTCAGGTACAAAGCCTTCTTTCTTGGATTTCTGATTTATTTATACAGCGCTTTTAAGTATACAGAAAACTTCTGGAGACGTTTTCACTTTCTTATTCAGAAAAAAAATAGGTGTATTTTCTACCCATTCGACAGATGAAGAAGCTGAGGCATAAGAGACAAGCCAAGGGTGACCCCAATAAACCACAGGGGAGGAGGTGGACCCAAGCTATCAGCCATCAAATCATATGCTCATTTTTCTATAATACACTGGTTTTTCTCTTGCCAATTTTACTTTAAAAACACATTTGTCTAAGAACACTAACTGAGAACCCAGTGAGGTGGAGAAGGACAGACACCCTTTGGGGCCGAGTGACAGATGGCAAAGTTGTGCTGTCTCCGTGGAATAAGGCGTAGATGCATTCTCACCCTTTCTCCTCATTTAAGAAATACAGTTGGGTAGCAAGATGCTGTGCTTCTTTCAAGGCCAGTTCAACCTGTTGCAAAGAGCTGTTTAGGAAGGAGCAGGGATGGCAGTGCCCCTGTAATTTTAAATCAAAAGGTGTTGACTATCAAATGTTCCAATGGGAAACCAAAATAACTGTTGAGGACATGATGCTTTCAAGTAAAGCAGGAAGATGAGAAGAAAACTCAAGAGACATTTAACAGTTGGTGCTTACGTTTCAGTGTAATTGACCAGCTCAAAAGGACAATGGGATTTGAGGTGAATGCATGCGGAGCTAGAGGTAAAGGCCCTGCCCAGGGAAGGGGTGCCTTCGGGGGAGGAAGGAGCGCTGGGAACAGGAAGGACATCCCCTCTGGCTGTGCAGTTTCATGGCAACTGCACCTGGGCTATGATGTGCAGATCTGTGCTGCGTGGTAGGAGAAGGATGCATGCAGACTCCAAGGCATTCAGCCAAGGAATCCAAAAATAATCACGAGAAGAGTGAGATTACCTTTCATGGGCACATACAAAGACCAACTGTATGTACTTACCCTAAATGACAACAGAAGGAGACCAGAAAGGTAATTGAAGGATCGTGACGATCAAAGGGCCGGGGGATTTGTTCTTTCTGGCACAAGGGTCTAAAATTGCAAAAGTCAGAACAAATGTAGGATGCTCAAATAAATGCATGTTCCTTGACAAAAGACCATTTTTTCAAAACAGAAAATTATTTTCCCTAGGAAGAGCTCAGTGTGGGGACCCTTCAAAATCTACTCTTAGAAACTATTAAAAAAATGCATTTGGAAGGGAGGAACCATGTGTGCTCAATAAAAGAATAGCTTAGGCAGCGGTTCTCAACCTGTGGGTCGCAACCCCTTTGGGGGTCGAACGACCCTTTAACAGGGGTCGCCTAAGACTATACTGCATACCAGATATTTATATGACGATTCATAACAGTAGCAAAATTACAGTTATGAAGTAGCAACGAAAATAATTTTATGGTTGGGGGTCACCACAACATGAGGAACTGTATTAAAGGGTCGTGGCATTAGGAAGGTTGAGAACCACTGGCTTAGAGGATCTGCCAGGACAGTTCATCTTACCTTCTGTGACAATGTGACCTAAAAAAATCAAATCTGTGTGTGTTGATCCATCTTTTATGCATCTCCAAGTAGAGCTTTGGGAATAGACACTGTACCCTTGAGAGTCTTAAATCTGGGAGAGAATAAAGAACATCTCATTGGGAGAAGTTCTGGCATAAACCTCAACGAGAACATGGGTACCTTTCTGAAAGTGTGAACTCGGGGACACCTGGAGAGAGAAAACAAGGAGTCAGATCAGAGAGGCCAAGTCCTGCCAAGTTAACTCTATAGTTGATCTCAAGAAAAAGGGGGACCATTCAGAATTGGTTCAAAGATACATATTTCCATTATTTCATGCGTTTATTCATGGCACTTGGGATTTAGCAGTAGACAAGACAGGAGAAACTCCCGAAGAAGTAAACTGCGCAGTGATGCCTGAAGGTTGAGGAGGAATTGAATAAGGTTGGGAAGAGCAGCACATGAGATGGCTGAGACCCAGAGGGAACAGAGCCCGATGCAGAATCATGGGGGGTGCCCAGGGCTGCAAGGCCCAGGCGTGCAAGACAAGCAAACTCAGACTTGTTTAGAATTTAGGCTGAGATCTGTGTGAACAGTGAGAGGCTTCTGGACATTGTCCTCAAACCAATGAGGGGACCATTGAAAAATCTCCAATACAAAAATGCATGAAAAAGCATGTATTTGAGAGCAATTGTTCTGGCTATTGAGTTGAAAATAGAAGTCAGGGCACATGTCAGAAGAGCCACTTACACGTGTGTTTCCTCCACGATACCACGAGCAGTTGACAGGAGGAAGCTAAGTCTTCCATCTCTGGATCCTGACTGTGGGGGTGGCTCACAGTCATACACGTGGACACTAGCAGTGACTGTTTGCCAGGATTTTATTGGACCCTGGGCCTCCCGTAGTGATGGGAACCACTTTTGTATATTCTCCCTGATTTTGTGTTGCACCCGTTGTTTAATTTTAATCACCTTTTCCTGGCGCAGAGGGCAGTATCATCATCCCTGTTTCTGTGAATGTAGAGATGAGGAATCTATGACCTGCCTCAGTTCACAGGGCTTACTAAGTGGTAGACAGGGAATTGAACCCACAACTTCTAACCCTTCAAGCTAAGCGATGTACACACATATCATGCAGGACCCTATTCACACCCTTAGGAAAGTGCTGGTCTCAGAGAGGTGGTCTCTGAAAACCAATAAGATATGTGCCCCTGTTCTCTCTTGCTTGGGGTATATCTGTGAGTTCCAGCCAAGGAGACCCACTTTTGAAAGGAGTAGCTACCTGCTCGGGGAGGAAAAGCAAATAAGCTTGAGAAGCGGTTAAGTCATCAAGCAGTTGACTGCTTCTTTGATGGTCAATGGTTTCCAGTGTTTACTTATGTCTTTTCACCCCAGCAGTGAAGAAAGAGGCTCCCCACTCCCAGCAGGGATGGTCTGGGAGATCTCTGCACTGTGTGTCATCCCGGCCACAAGGCTGCCAGGGAGTGGGTAGGAATTAAGCAGTGAAAACTGCCAGTGTGGATCATCACCATAATTGCTTTCTGGAAAACAACACATCTGATTCCCAGGAAAATGTCCTTAGAATTTGCCAGGTCCTCTGATGGGAAAAATAAAATGCCCTTCCTAGAAATTCCTGGTGCTCTGTGGTTTCTAGAAGATTCCGAAGACTCGACAGAGAAACCTAACTCGGTGAAACGATTTTGGAATCTATGTTAAATTCCCTGCTTCATCAAATGTTCATGGACTCATCTAAGACAGACAGTAAAATGCAAAGTCTGCACTGATTTCTTAAAAAATCCTATGTAATAAAAGGCTAATATGCAAAGTGTCCCCTTGACCGGGAGTTTGACCAGGGAGCGGGGCCAGCCAGCCAACCTCCTTCATACCCTCCCTCTGGCTGGCCCAGCCCAATTGGCCCCCATCGGGGTGGGCCAGCTGGACCCCAACCGTGAACGAATTCGTGTACGGGCCTCTAGTATTTCTATAAAAACAATGGCTCTAGGGCAGGGGTGGGCAAACTTTTTGACTCGAGGGCCACAGTGGGTTCTTAAACTGGACTGGAGGGCCGGAACAAAAGCATGGATGGAGTGTTTGTATGAACTAATATAAATTCAAAGTAAACATCATTACATAAAAGGGTATGGTCATTTTTTTTTTAGTTTTATTCATTTCAAACGGGCCGGATCCAGCCCGCGGGCCGTAGTTTGCCCACGGCTGCTCTAGGGTCACTTGGCCTGGGTTTAGTCTTGCCACTTATTTGAGGTCAAAAAGCCCAGATTTTGTTGTGTCTAAAATGGGCCTACTCCTACCACTTTCCTCCTAGGTTTGTCAGGCGCTTTATATGTGAGTCCAGGGTTGCCACTTGGCCTTGAGCCTGGCAACCATGCTTGTCAGTAATGATCCTGATTATAGCACATGTGCCGATTCCCTCCATAAAGTGTGTTACCACTGAGCTGTTTACGTAGGTGTCTCTTCTCTCTGTGTGCCGGTGCTTTCTTCCTGGATTGATAGACTTGCTGTGCATCCAGGAGAATTCCCTCCAAAGGCTGTTTTGTGCCCACAGAGCCCGACAATGGCTCAGGGGTCACCTCCAGTGCCAGGGAAATGGCCAAGGCCAAGGACTTTGTGGGAAGAGGATGGGCAAGCTGAACTGTTGGGTGTTGGAGTGAATGGAAAGATGGCAAGACAACTCAACTCCTTTCTTGCGATAATTGAAATCATTGCAATCCATTGCCTTCGTGGTTGGGCAGAAACATGTTTTCAATAGTGAGCAAATCTTGAGGGAACCCCTTGACCTGAGCAGTCATAGAATGCGTGAAGTTAATGGACAAAAAATGATATTCATCTTCCGTTTATAATAGCATTTTCTCCTGCGGCACCTAAACTTCGGGGCGCGGGGACGCTATTGCGGTGACAACGGGACCACCGGCAGACGCGTGACCTTTGTTGTATCTAACAATCATTGGATCTGTGGTGAAATAAAATAAAAACCAACACAGGTTTTGACACCAAGATAATAAATTATAAATTATGAAGTCTCTGCCACCAAGGAGCTTGTAAACAACAGGCTGGTCTCTTAGCAACAGAGCAAGGCGAGCAGGTTGTGGAGAGGAATGGGGCCGACCAGGGTGTTCTGCGGAGACTGCCATGTAGGACCAGGAACAGCGTGGGGCCTCCTCTGACCACCCCTCAATTCCCCAGCGGCCAGCCTGGGCCCTGGGCCAAAAGGGGGCCTAGGATTCAAGAGCCTCTTTGCTACCAACCCCAGGAGCCCACGCCAAGGAGAGATATAAAGAGATACGGACGGTGAGCGTCAGGGGTGGGGAGGGGAGGACCCCCCACATGCACGGGAGAGAATGAGAATCTGAATCAATGCGCTGTGACTTGAGATTGTCTGAAGCTGAAACTCCCAACAGGGCTCCTTTTCTCCCTGCCCCCAACTCCTTGGCTTTCACAATCTCTCTTAGGGTGGTTGTCATGAAGGCATTTACACAAGACTTTGACAATGTGCCAACAGGGTTTATTTTTAAATGTTGTTCCCCATAGCACTGGAATATTAAGTTGGAGCTAATGTTGCTTGGATGCGTGGAGGGGTTGTGGTCACGCAGACATCGAAGGAAGGGTGGTGAGGTCCAAGGTTGGTAGACTATATTTTTTAAGTATGTTTTTATTGATTTCTTAGAGGAAAAGGGAGAGGGAGAGAGAGATAGAAGCATTAGTGATGAGAGACAATCATTGATTGGTTAAAAAAATCATTGAGTGGCTGCCTCCTCCACACCCCCCCAATGGGGATCAAGCCCCAAACCTGGGCATGTGCCCTGACCGGGAATCGAACAGAGACCTCCTTGTTCATGGGTTGACACTCAACCAATTAGCCACACCGGCTGGGCCAAGGTTGTTAGACTTTAATTAACCAAGGCAGTTGGGCTAGAGGACACAGGCCTGGAAACACACGTGTGTGTGTGTGTGTGTGTGTGTGTGTGTTTGTGTATGTGCGTCTGTGTGTGTCTGTGTGGGTGTGTCTGTGTTTGTGTATGTGTGTTATTTGTATGTCTGTGTATGTGTGTCTCTGTGTGTCTGTGTGTGTCTATGTGTGTGTGTCTGTGTGTCTGTCTCTGTGTGTGTGTGTGTGTGTGTGTGTGTGTGTGTGTGTGTGTATGTGAATGGTGGCATTTTCAGGCTTTGGGTGCAGAGAGTTTTCCTTAATCAATTGGATGTTTACCTCAAGCATCTTCCCTCTGTGGTTTAGACAATCAGCTGCCCACATGTCAGGAATGAGAGTCAATAATGTCTTTTAGAGGAGAATTTTTCTTAAAAACAAACAAAGAAACAAACAAACGCCCTGGCCTCTTAGCAGCAAAAGGCCTCTCTTTCTGTGAGAGAACTAGCGAGCCCTGCATTATCCAAACCACAAGGCGAGCATGTACCGGGCCCACTTGGAAGGTTAAGAGAATATTAGCCCGGCTTCCAGGGTCACATGCCCCACATCTCCCTCCACAACCCGACTTCATGCACTTTATTGTTTCAGAATAAAGGCGACAGCTAGAGTGTGAGGGCTCTGGATTCACTTGGCAGGTCATCTTCAACTTTCCGCGTATAGATTACTATTCCCAAAGCAAGCGGGGATTCCCTGCTCTCCCCGGGCCTCATCTCCGGGTGCCTGTCATGCCATGCAAGGTGGCTCGGTGACTTCTGACGCGATTAGCTCCCGGCCAGAGGTTTTGGGGATAAATGTGTGCGTAGACACCATCTTCAGGGATGAAATTCTATCTGGGGTAGGGCCCTGGCCCCAGTGGGGAGGGGCTCTGGGTCTGTGAGACTCCCATCAGGGCCCCCTGGGTATGAGCCTCCTCACATGGGCATGTCTAGTGCCCAGAGCATCTCCTGCAGTGAAGACTCCAGGCCCGCTCTGCAGGGTGTGCAGAAGGCGTCACCAACGCCAGCTAAGGTTCCCAGCTCAGTGCTGAGCCTAGAGTCCATGAGGCCATGAGAGACAGTCAGGTCCCTGCTGTCTGCACTGCAGTAGCCTGTCTGGGGGACAGGTCATAGGTCACTGCCAGGTTCCCTTCACCCTGCTGGCTTGCTTTTTCTTTCTTATTTATTTATTAATTATTTATATTTAAGTATGCTTTTTATTGATTTCAGAGAGGAAGGGAGAATGGGAGAGAGAGAGAGAAACCTCAATGATGACAGAGAGAGAGAGAGAGACATTGATCGGCTGCTGCCTGCACGCCCCACACTGGGAATGGAGCCCACAACCCAGGCATGTGCCCTGACTGTGAGTCAAACCTTGACTCCCTGTTTCATGGATTGAGGTTCAACCACTGAGCAACACCAGCCAGGCTCTTTTATTGTAGTTACAAAAGAAATATGTTATCCTATAGTATCATGAAAAGTCAACAACACAGAACATAGAAAGTCATAAGAAAAATCTCTCATCATCACCTATGCTAGCCCCCAAAAACATTGTTCCTCTCCTAAAAAATATCAGAGCAGGTCATTTTAGAGCTGACTTTCCACTCTCTGAAGGGGAGCATTTCTGTAGAGAAAGAGCAAGCTCACTCTCCCCTTTCATTTGCTTATAGTAGGTGCATTTTGGAGAAATAAAAAGTAGCCCCTGCCTTTGACGTACTTCCCGGATCTGGCAACATCTCATAGAGAACACTGAGCCCTCTGAACTGCACTCCCACACTCTCTCCTCTGACCCCGAGTCACCCAGGTGCACCTGTCCAGCGCCCACTGACCTTGAATCCATGGACACTGAGGTCCAAATTCATAACTGAGCACCTAGCAGTCCTAGTGAGTCTGATCTTGGCCAAATGAAACTCCCCCTTTCCCCATGGGAGCAGGGTCTGCATATTCACAACCTCCCTGAGGTGTGTGTGTGTGTGCCCCAGGGTTTGAGAAACGCAGCTCAGGACTCCCTTCTGCAGAGAGCGGACCCAGGACACTGGACAGGCCTGGGGAGCAGCTCCCACTCGCAGCTGAGACTCCTGGAACATACTAGAAAGGCAGCCTTGGGCGGCTGTCAGCCCGGCCCCAGTTGCTGAAGGAAAGTTGAGAGTTCTGAAGAGGCCCCATTTCCACCAAATTACAGCCAAAGCTGTTGGGACCACTTCCCACCTGGTGCCTTGGAGCCCCCACGCACCTCCAAGGTGGCCTGATGGATGGGCCTTGCACCAGGTGAGGGGTGAGAGCCGGCTGGGCCCAGGCCAGGGCAAGACGGGGCTGGCTCCCCGGTTTCCTCGGGGCACGGGGTCCAGTCCTGCTCCTCGCCTGGCCCTGCAGGAGCTCCTTTGCAGGCCGCCCCTCCGGGTTCCCGGCCCCACAATGCAGTGCTCGGCTGGCAGGGGTTCAGCTGAACACTAAACGCTTGGCTCCGTTTCAACACGGCTGCCAGGACTTGGCAACTGGAGAGTTGCAGGCAAGCAGCAGGCTGCTAAACCCTTTCACATTTTTAATTAGATCCACACACCCATGTCTTTGAGCTATCATAAATACACAGATGACACGGAGAGCAGGGTCCGGGGCTCCACAAATGCAGGAGCCCACCCTCCGCCGGGGTGTAGCTGCCTCACTGAAACAGTGAACCTGGCGTGTGTGGGGGCCAGCGAGGAATGGTGAGGGCCATGCTATCTGCTCAGGGAAAACGGCGTCTGCGGAAGACTCTCCCCTGGTTCTGGGAACAGGCAGGTCTCGGGCCACCTTGCTGTCATGCTGGGCTGAGAGAGCATCGCCAGAAGAGGGCATTCTTGGCAGCCGAGTACTCCCAGGGCTGTGGGTGTCTGAGGAGTTGTCCCTAAAGCCACCTCCCCCTTTGCTCAGGGGTCGCCTGACCAGCCCCCAGAGTGGGAGGTGGGCGCTCTGTCCTGCAAGCAGCTGCTGCTTCAGTCCAAGTTGCTTTGAATCTTCTGTCTCTTTACTAGTAGCTCTCTCTGCCTTGTCTTAGGGCATCCTTCCTGCGACATAAATGACTGCTGACTCTTATTTCTTCTAAACCTCTTACCACAACCAGCTCTTAGCTTCTAGCTCTCAGACCCAGCCCTCCCCACCCACCCTCCACCCCCCTTTCCCCACCCCCGCCACCCTGTCTCTTGCTCAGCTCCTGGGTGATTCCTCGGGAGCAGAGGTGGACATTCTGAGTTTGAGTGTAATGGTCCTGGACTCCAACTCTGGCCATGCCCTGTGGCTTCGGGCACAGGGTTTCCTGCATCTGAGGGTCTGGAAATAGTGCTGACCTCACAGATGGGCTCTGGGGGCTCCATGATGTCATAGGTGCCAGGCCCCACCCAGCCAGCCCCCTACACCCAGGGCTTCCTGTCACTGGGAGATGCAGAGGCCCAGCAGACAGACAGCAGCGGCCACGGCTGCTTCTCCTTGGGATGCTCTCCCCGCCCTGTCCCCACTTGCTTTTGCCACGAAGATGCCCGTGCTTCTCGGACGGCGCCTCTGGTCAGCCGAGCCCGCTGCGGCGGAGGTGAGCGGTGAGCGGCGCGGGCCCGGGCCTGTGCGCGGCTGTGCACGGCCTCGATCTGAGAGGTATGATAGGAAGGAAATGAAACACTTGAAATGCCAGGAAAGAATACTCCACTCGTCCCATCTGAGAACACCACGTTTATAATTAGAAGCATCGCCAGCACCAAATGCATCACTGCACACAGCCCTCAATGCGCAGGGGTGGCCGCATGGCCTGTTTGTGACAAACCCCTGAACACTGCTGTCCCCCCAGGAGACCACAGCCCCAGGGGGATTTGCAGCATCAGGCCTCTCCCTGTGCTTCTCTGATTCAGTCTTTCCCAAGTGGCTGGAGACCAGACCATATTTTACCGTGACAACATGTCTTTTACATTTTAACATGCAAACCAGACAGTGGGCTGAACTGGGAGGCCTGGGTCCAGTTCCAAGGGTGGGAATCATTCTAAGCTGAGGTCAGGCAGGGTCTGGCAGCCCAGGCATTCTCAGTGTCCCCTGCAGTCCCTTCCACTCCCCAATCCCTCACCCCCTTGTCCCCCTACACCACCAGCGAAAGGGAATTCTAAAGGGAATTCTCTTTAGTTGGGAGGAGAGCAAGGGCGCGAGCTGCACACACACACACACACACACACACACACACACACTGAAAGCAGACAGTGTATGAGGAAGGATTCATCTGGCCTGGAAGCCAGGCTGAGCCCTAGGTGCCTCCAAGGTCCTAGCCAGGCTCCTATGGGGAGAATCCGGCTCCTTATTCCTTGGTATTTATACGAGAAGCAGCAGCTCACTTCCATGAGAGTGGAGCAGTGTAGAATCTGGATAAGGCCCTTCCTGGGGCAAAAGGCATCAGGCTGAGGGCTTCCTGCTTTCTCAGACGTCACTGGCTGCCACCTGCATGCCCCACCCACATCCCCCCACTGAGGGGCCTGCAACACTGGCCCTTCTGTGCCTCCATGGTGCAGGGCTTGGGGCACGGGAGGGAATGCATGCATTTCAGGTACCGAAGGCTGTCTTGTCTACTCAGCTGCAGCAGCAAAGTATCAGGGACTGTGCTTAAACACAGACATTTCCTTCCTAACAGTTCTGGAGGCCAGAGGCCAAGGGCAAGGTTCTGGCTTATGTGGCTTCCTGGTTTGTAGAGAACCACTATCTCCCTATCTACTTACAAGGCCTTTTCTTGGGTGCATACAGGAGTGGGGTGAGACAGTGGGAGAGAGACATTGAGATTGAGATAAAAAGAGAGAGGAGAGAGAGAGAGAGAGAGCAGGCTTGCTCTCTCTCTGGAGTCTCATCTTAAAAGGACACCACTTCTGTGGGATCAGGGATCCACCCTTACGAGCTCATTCACCTTCATTGCTTCCTTACAGGTATCTCACATCCCAGCCACACCGGGCCTCGGGCTTCCACAGTTCAATGTTGAGAGGGCTGCAAACATTTAGTGCATCACAAGGCAGCTCCCGTCCTATTGGAAGGAGATAGAATCAGACGGGGGCTCCACGCTCCCTCTGCTGCCTCCTGGCTGTGGGGCCTTGTGTCAACCAACCACCCTCTCTAAGCCTTGTCGTCCACATTTGAAAACTGGGACTAACAATGTGCTTCCCCGAGAATGTAAGTGTGAGAAACACATGAGATCATGCCTGCAGAATGCCAGCCCAGGCAGGTGCTTGAAAACGGAAGCGCTGTGATGGCTGCTGATATAATTTATTTTTTGATATTATTATTTATTAACAACACCCAGAGAGTCTCGTCCAAAGGCTGCCTTCGCGCTCTGCCCCACCAACACTCCCCACTGTATCTCCTACCCTTTGTCCCCAGTGCTCACGGGAGTCCCTGAGGAAGTCGGAAGTGTCAGAGCATGTGGCAGTGTCTTCCACAGGGTCCGGGGACTTGAGCGTGCTCCGTGCCAGGCGAGTGACTCCACGCCTACAGTCACTTTCCCACTGGAGAATTTACAGTCGCTGTGGACACCATTGTGAATGCAAAGGATCGTGGCCACCTCATCAGAAAGCTTTCATAAAAGCCAGTGTCCTGCAGGGAAAAGACACACACGCATGCTCTGCGTGGGGAATCTGAGGTTCAGATCACGCTGCCGGGAAATGGCGGAACGCGGGTTCAACAGCTCCTGGATCCCAGGGGGCGCTCTCTGAGCTTCTGGAGCCTTCCTTAGTCACAGTGGCGATGACAATGCTGCAACGCAAATGCCCAGATCAGGGCCAGAGCAGGCGTAAGTCTCCTGCTCGCTGGGCTGGGCCCAGGTTCATGCCGGTTCTGCAGACCTGGACCCGGGTCACCCAACCGCGCTTCCGTGCTGCGAGCTGCTGGGCGTGGTTTAGGGCTGCAGATCGGCCTCCTGTCCACTCACCGCATGTGTGTTCTGGGTCCCGGGCTGAAGTGGGGTGGCCACCCGAGGCCCAGGAGGACACGCACCCAGAGCACAGCAGGCGCGGTTAAGGCACCTGATTGTGTCCCGTCCGCTGGCATGGCAGCAGCTCTGCCAAGTCAGGGCCAGGCCTGGGACTGAGGAAGCAGCTGGGGAGAGCGTGAGGTTCAGCTGAACCACGAGCAAACTCTCAGGATGCCCTGCAAACAAGGACGGTCGGAAAACCAGAAGAGCAGCAAGCGCTCCACCTCTGCTGTCAGCAGGTCTTTCCAGTGGTTTCCAGCCACCATCCCTTCTGTCCGGTCCATCCCAGTTCTGATTGCCTGACCCTGACACTTCCAAAAGGGCCAGAAAGCCCGGCTCCCTAGGCCTGGGGCCGCCAGCACCCATGAGCCTCACCATCTAAAGGCTGAGACCGACCCCGTGTCAGCTGTGACATGGATGTGGTTTCCGGGTCAGGGACACTGGCATGAGAATTACGGCTCTGAGTCTTCCTGAATGTGTGACCTTGGGCAAGTGACGTGACCTCTCTGAACCTCAGGTCTTCGGGAAGAAGGCTCCTGGGCTGTTTGGAAGTGCTCGCTACGGGATGAGTCCACATCAGCCAAGCCAGGGCCTCATTACAGTAAGTTCTCACTGACTCATCGCTCTCTGCCTCTTGTGTTACCATCAGAACGAGCTTCTCATCTGTCAACGCAGGCTGGGTCTCCTGGGAATACTGCAGACCTTACTGTGACTAGCTAGCAACAGGCAACACAGAGGCCACTTCCCGGGAGGGGCTCAGCCGCCTCGGCGACCCATCAGGCCACCCATCACCCTCCTGTGTTTGCTCCAGGCCAATCCTGAGGTTGGGGCGAGAGGAGGGAATACTAGGCGAATGAGGAGCAGAATTCCCGGCTGTCTGGACCCTCCCAGGGCAGACTTTAAAACCGAACCAGAGGGGTTTTCCAGCAAGCTCACCGCATTCCTGGAGCAAACAGTGTCAGTTTCCCACACTGGAACCATGGCAGCCAGAAAGTTAGCTGTCATCCGCCTCCAGGCACCACACATAAGATGTGAGCATGGCAGTGTCTGAGGAGATTCGGGGAGAAGGTCAGATAGAAGTGAATATATTATTATGCATAGAAGTGAATATGTGTCATCCTTTTCATAAAAGAAGGAAACGTCCCAAACAAGCATCCGGGTAAAAAATAGAGCCCCTCCGACACAGGAGCAAGGACACAGGATCAGCATGTTCTCCTCCTTTAGACAGAACAAAGCATCCAACAAATATTTACTGAGTACCTACTCTGCGCCAAGCAATAAACCAGACACAAGGGCCAACCAGGTGACACAGGCCAGGTCCCTGCCTCCCAAGGAGCCTCATTCACTGTCTGAACCTGAGCAGAGAGCAAGGCAAGAGTGACTCCATCCATCACCCTAACTGGCCCCGTGGATCCTGTCTTTATTTTAAAAATATTGTTTTGTTCATCATGGATTTTTCCCGCCAATAATTTTGAGTTCCAAAAGTATGGAGTAGTTTAGGAAACATTGTACAGCATTTATAGCTGCCAGAGGGAATGTGGACAGTCTCCTGTCTTTTAAGAAGACCCAGGGTCCACTCGTTTGACACCACACTATGGGATCCAGTTGTGGTCCATGAGCGCTGGCATCTGCTTTGCTGTCATTCCATTAGAGATGCTCAGCACCGTGCAGGGAAAAGGCACTACCAGCGTCTAAGTTAACACCAGGTTAGTTATTTCTGTCAGTTAGAAGGTGTTTGATTGCTAAGATTTCTTTCGTGAAGAGTTGTCACTTATACCTGTCTACTGCCTGGAAATAACATCCTGAGGCAAAGCTGCTCCTGTACTGAGTGTCATGATTACAGACCCGGTCACAGCTCCAGCGCCATGTCTGTTGAGAGGCTGAGCACTCGAAACACCAACTGAGGCTGGAATGCAGGAGGCGATGAATTTCACTACCAACATGCTTCTGACCTATTCTGACATTACAGAGCTTTTGAAAGCATCACAAACCTAGTTTTTTCCTTAGAATCCGCAAATAGACACTCAAAAACCGACACTGATACTTTCGCCACTTGCTGCCAATAGAAAGCTCATTTACTTATCAGTGTCCCACACAAGTGGCTGGAAATTGAGAAATTCCTAAAGCATCTTAATTCTGATCTTACTTCAGAAGAGTCTTCCATTATGAACCCTTGAGGCTACAGACATCCTCGTCCCTTCTGAGTCTCCTCCTTCGCTTGCCATTGGCCAAATACCCTGCCATTACTGACCCCTTAACCTGAACCAAAAAAGGCGTTTGAAATACCAGCCAGTCCTCCTCCCAGATTAATTGTTGACAGCCACAAACCGTCCTTTGATGTTCCTAGAAGAAGATGCGAGAAGGCATAATGAGTTGGTATTTTAATGTGTGTGGTATTTCCCACTTTCTCTAATTCTTTGTGAGCTAAGGTTTGAATTGTTGAGTCAAAGAAGCCTTTGATAGGAGGAGTGATTATATGTTTCAGAGGTCAGAAGCGTGACCTTATGCTGTGAAAGTGCCTGGAGGTGAAATTGAGCCAAGTTCAAAGGGAAGTCTAATGGACTGCTCTTGATCTAACTGCCTTGAGAATTAGTGCCCTTGGAATATCAAGCTGCTGCCTTGGAGTCTCCAGAATGGCCCTCAAGAGATGGTCTTTATTTTATTTTTAAAAAAATAAATTTATTGGGGTGACATTGGTTAATAAGTTCACATAGATTTCAAGTGACAAAACGGCACCATTCTTCTTGGGCAAGATGGCTTCCTCCCTGAACCCAGCTCAATTATTTATTCAACAACATATGTTTATCGAGCATCTACTCACTGTGTGCTAAGTAGCATTCTTCCATGGGAGTTGTGTTTACACTTCGGTGTCAGGTGAATTTCCCGCCAAAATATAAGATGGCGCGTTAAAATGCCTATATCTTTTGAAGTATGGGTTCGATTGAAATGAAATATTTGGTAATACGCAAAACGGCACCATTCTTCTTGGGCAAGATGGCTTCCTCCCTGAACCCAGCTCAATTATTTATTCAACAACATCGGAGTACGCGCAATTCACGCGAGCCGACTTAACTCGTTTCCCGCAACCCAAGTGTTTAGATTGTTTAGTCATGGGACCAATGCTGCCTAACATTAGAAGAAGCTGTTTATTCTTTCCACTGTGTTAATGCCAATCAAAGAACATGCCTTTGCAAAAACAATGCCAGATCATTTATGTAAGTCATTATTAGGGCCCCATCAAACACCAGGATCTTTCTTTATTTTACTCCCATTGAGTTGTGCTAAATACCCTTACCCCCAATGATGCTAAAATTTCCCTCTTTTCCTTTCTCCTCTCCACTTGCTTATGTTTCTGTGTTGAACATTCTGTCCTGTTTGCTCTATTTTGAGGGCCCAGGAGAGGGTATCAAACATTCATTGCTTCTTCCCTTGGAAAAGTCCCAAAACCAGACCCTAGAAAGCCACCACGTGCTAAGACCCATGTTTCTCATATCAATTTCGACACCCACTCCATTATGTAGATGATCAGAAATATGGACAAAACAAATTTGATTAGGTTTTGGCTATTT
Source organism: Myotis lucifugus (assembly GCF_000147115.1). Taxonomy (NCBI): domain Eukaryota; kingdom Metazoa; phylum Chordata; class Mammalia; order Chiroptera; family Vespertilionidae; genus Myotis; species Myotis lucifugus. The sequence goes on along the minus strand of NW_005871276.1, from coordinate 926,977 downwards.
GACTAATAAAGGTAGGGAGTTATCATGACTGAAACATAGGAAGGCCTTAGTGAGTCTATATGATGCCACCTCCGTCTCAGGTAGACATACATGCAAACTCTCTTAATAGGAAGGAGATGGCTAGTGACACAGGTTGTCAGTGTGGTCATTCATACAAACACCTCTAATAAATTAATCCCTTGGGATATCAGGACACATCTCGCTCCCACTTTCATTTCATTGGCCAAAGTATGTCATGTGGCCAAACCTGGTAGCAATGGGAATAGGGCCCATATGTTCTCATGAGATAAGGGACTGAACAATCCATAGTGACAGACAGGGATAGGGAAGGACAGCAAGTAGTTGAGCACATCATTACAGTTTAGCACATTGGCACATCACAGGTGCTCAGGAAACGCTATTTCACTGGAGAAATATTATATCTGAAACCCATAGTCAAATATGGGTGAGGATATTACTGAAGACATTGCTCCCGTAATTGCAAAATGTACCTTTAATGCAGAACTGCTAATGTGAGTTTTCTTAGCTCTAAGTACCCTATCCCTTATTTCATTGGCTACTAGGAAGCTCAGGCCTAAATGAAGACTCCCCTTGGACAATTATTCAGAAATGTATGGCAACCTTTTCCAGCATTGACCTCATGTGTGGCATCATCGTATTTTACTTCCATTCTTATTTGCTCAGCTGTACTTTTATCGTGCTGTCTTTTCCATGAAGGACTTTAAAAAATGTGGATTATAAACAAATGAGCTTATCTTCCATACACCCTTTGAGGCTGTTTGAAGCTTGTCTGCTCACTGGACTTCACTGTGCTTGTGCGTAATGTTTTAGCTGTGCCTTTAAGAAGTAAACGAAAACACATGTGCAAGACAAATCACTCCTTGTCCTCCCAAATGCGCCATGAACTGCCTGATCAAAGGGAAATGAGAGAAGCCACTTTTCAAACAGGGCCCCAGGGTCCCTGAGCCAAACCAGTCTCTCTGGGGCCATGGAGGACAGATCTCCCAGGTCTGCTCTGGCTCGCCAAGGCGCCTGCCGGACCCAGCACCTTTGCCCTAGTCATCAAGGGGAGGAACCACAGATACAGTCCTTTCTGCTGGTGGCACCGTGGGAAATAATGTCACAGACAAGCCCTGCACCCCCCAGGAGACACCTCCTCAGACAACAGGGAAGTAGATAAATTGCTGGTACCCAGAGGGCATGTCTCTAACACAGCCTGTCTGACTTTGTGGATACATGGCCTGTCTGCTCTCCAAACATAATGCTAGAGCAATTTCTTCCTCATGTGTGGGTCCCAAAGAGATCAGTCCAGAATGCCAGGGTGACCATTTCACACACCTTTTGAGTTTCATCAGGGTCCCTTTCCGGTGTCTCAGATAAAGGCAGAATCACTGACCTTGGTTGCTGTGCTTCCGTACACTGGCTCAGACCTGCTCCTCATTCTCCACGTCTTGCTCTTCTCTCCCATGCCCATTATCAACCAACATCATCGTGTTTTTGGCTCCTTAAACTTTGCATGTTATTGTTGAAGCCCATGCCTTTTCAGTGGCTGTTTCCTTGGCTTTTAAATGATGATGATCATGGTGATGGTGATGGTAATGGTGATGGTGATAGTGATGGTGATGATGGTGATGGTGATGGTGATGGTGATGATGATGAATATTATAAGCTCTAGCTAAGTCCTATTCATTCTCTATACCCAACACATCACCTGGGATCTTTTCTGTTTACCCCTGGGGATGGAGTGAGTGCCCCTCTGTGTGAACTCAACTGATGCCTCCATCTGTTATAACATTGTGCTGATGAGTCTGGTTACTTAACTAGTCCACAGCTCCCCAAGCCGACCTTTCATATCAAGCTCAGCTTTCCTCCCCTGGCCACTAGCTGAATAGCTGGTATGCACGAGGTGCAGAATAAGTGTTTGCCAAATGAACAAGTGGGTAAGTTAATCAGCCCCCAGAAGTTAAAATGGTTCAGTGAGTCACAAACAACAAACCAGCATGGAGACGGTCACAGGGAACAGAACAGGAAGAGGAAACCGCTGTGTGAACTGACAGTGTTTACACCAACTCAGGCCCAGGTGAGGGACACATCTTTTACTTTGCAAAATCTCCCCCGGGTTCAGTCATGGTGTTGCAAACGGTAGAATTTCCTCCTTTTTTATGGCTGCATAGGATTCTGGGGTACAGATACACCACGTCTTCTTCATGCATTCATCTGTTGATGGACATTTAGCTGCTCCTGTGTCTTGGCTATTGTGAATAAGCTGCAAGGAACACAGGAGAGGTGGTATTTCTTTGAGATTCTGATTTCAACTCCTTTGGATACAAGCCCAGATGTGGGATTGCCAGATCGTATGGAAGCTCTATTTATAATTTTTTGACAGACCCTCCATACTGTTTTCCATAAGGATAAGCTACTATGTGTTATTAATTATATACAGAATCTAAAATAGTCAAACTCCATACAAGCAGAGAGTGAAATGATGGTTGCTAGGCACTCGGGAGGAGGGAGAAAAAGGAAGGTATTAGTCAAAGGGTACAAAGGTTCAGTCAGTTATACACGATGACTCATCCCTAGAGACCTACTGGACTGCACAGCATGCCCTAGAGTTATCAATACTGTGCTTCATGCTTATGATATCTCTAAGGGTGCATCTTATGTTAAGTGTACTGATCACAAATAATAGTAATAAATGATAATAATAAATGATCACAAATGATAATAATAAATAAATAAGAGGGCAGAAGGAACATATGGAGGCAATAGATAGGTTTATAGATTAGAATGATGGTTTCGTGTGTGTACACTTATATATAAACTCATCAACTTAATTAATCAACTTAAATCCCCCAGATTTTTGTATGTTAAAAAAAAAACATAGTCAAGTAGAGAGGCAGACACTCCCTTCTTCATAGAGTTGGAGGGAGAAGAATGAGGCTGGCTTCAGAGTGTGACCTTTTAGCCCACGAACGTTGGCCTTGGGACGCCTCAGGAGACTCTCCCACCTGGCCCCCCACTGGGCAGGGTGAGGACACACCTGAGATGACAAGGACAGCTATGTAGGAGCAACACTCTGCATGAGTGCGCTTTTTCAGAGAGAGAACCAATCAGAATGCAGTTTCTCCAACAGCCTTAACCACTAAGCAAACTCTTATTACCGTGGGTGGGAAAGTGTGTGTGGGAGAGTGAACCTGAGACAGTGCGGCCAGCTGCCCAGGAAAAAGCAGACTGGAGTACGTTTCCTCATCATAGAGCAAAGAGAGAGAAACAGAGATGCTGTCCACTATAAATATCATGAGATAAGCAATTTAAACTTTTCTATTTACGACATTTTAAGAGAACAAAATATAACATGTGGCATTGTCTAATAATGTATTTTATTTAACCTAATTTATCCAAAATATCATTTCAAACCTTGAACCATCTAGCATTATCAATGAGCCATCTTCCTTTCTGGTCTACGTGCTGTGTTCTGACTCAGGTGTGCATTTCACACTCTCACGCACACCTCCCTGCAGACCAGCCTTATTTTGAATGATCCACAGTCCCATGAGGCTCGAGACCACAGTGAGTGCAGTCCTGGGGAGCATTAGGTTCAGGGTGTGGTTTTGTATTGGGTCATGTCTGTGTGTAACTGACTTGGAGGAAATGGGAAGTTCCCTTCATGGCAAGAAAGAGACCTTGAGGAGAACCAGAGGTTAGAGGGGTGAGACTTCTGTTCTGGGGGCTCAGGGGCCATAATGAGGGTGCCATGGGATCACAGGGGAGTTTGAGCCCCCCTCAGTGTGTGGTCTAAGTCAGCACCTGCCAAGTGCACAGTGTGGACCAGGTCCTGATGGTCTCTTCTTAAAGACACCTCCATGTGTCTCTTGTAACCCTCACAACCATTCGGGAGTTGGAACTATGGGTCCTCATGGATGGATGGAGACCCTGAGGCCCAGGTATGTCGGACATGGTATCAAGGACCAGGTTCCAGCAGGACCCAGAGTCCAGGGGTTAGGCCTAGTCTGTGTCCAAACCCACTGGCTTGTGAGCCATGCTTAAAGGCCGCCCTTTGCTTGTGACTCAATGAAAAGATGCTGGAGCTTTGAAGTGTGTCGACATAACAGATCTCACTGGCAGAACCACTGTAAGTGGCCACCTTGCCGGCTCGATGCCTCTGTCCCGCGCCACTTCCTGCCTTCTCAATTAACAACTGCGCGGGCGCCTTTCATCCTATTTAGGGCAGAATAGAAACACACTTCAAACACGGCTTCTTCCCTCCGCCTCTCTCTCTGTGCAGGCTGATGTGGGCTCTCGGGCATTCACAGAGAAGGCTCCTTGTCATTTTCTCCACATTTTCTAAGAAGAGGAAAAGGGGAAAAATATCAAAACCCCAGGCAGGTTGTTATTGCAGCCTCAGAAATCACAACAGGAGCTGAGTTAAATCGCTGGCTCCCCAGAAGCGGGAGCACACCTCTAACGCATTCTGAAGCTGCCTGGCTCCCTGCAGGTCCCTCTCCAATCCACTCCACCCCGCCGACCCCCAATCACTTCTCCTGCCGTCCTCGGACTACTGAGGCAGAGAAGGCCCATGCACCAGGGCCCTGGTCCCAGGTAGGACCTAGGGGAACTATTTAAAGTATGGATATTGTTCTCACAGGGACCTGGGTTCAAATCCAGGTTCCCCAGGCAGCATGGGAGTTTGAGATTGTCTTTTATTATGTCTCCGTCTCAGTTTTCTCTCCCTAAGTGGCATATTAATTAACATACTTCTCGCCAGGGATGCTGTGAGTATTAAATGAACTGTGCAAGGAGTGAAGCCAGTAGAACCTGATGCAAGAGGAGTGCTCACTGAAGTCGAGTTATCCTGGCCATTGTGGTGGGAAAAATACAGATGTGGGGGGTGTCCCAAGAGACACCTTAAAGCCATGTGAAAATGCTTGTCACATCTTCCTCAAAAGGGCCAACTTACCGCAGATTAAAAAGAAATGGTTAGCGCAGCTGGTGTAGCTCAGTGGTTGAGCATCGACCTATGAACCAGGAGGTCATGGTTCGATTCCTGGTCGGAGCATATGCCAGGGTTGTGGGCTTGATCCCCAGTAGGGGGTGTGCAGGAGGCAACCGATCAATGATTCTCATCATTGATGTTTCTCTCTCCCACCACAAAGCCCTCCTTTGAACCTTCTATTCTCCAGAGATTTCCTCACTCCTGTCCACTTGTCTTTGCCATCCTCTCCTTTTCTATGGTCTCCAGAAGTTCCACTCTGCCCTGGATCTCAGCTCAATCCCATTTGGAATATCAGCATGCGAGCTGGTGTCTCTCCACCGTAGAGAGTTTCTGGGCACCAAACAGGACCCACCGATCTGCTCATCATGATTATGGATACATGGTTCCTGACCCCAAGGAGCTGGAAGTCTAGAGGGAAAGACGGACATGCAAAAATATGAGTGACCAGGAACAAGGAGAAAGCTTTGCTAAGCAAAGCATATAGCCAGAGTCCAAGTAAGGCAGTAAGGCATGGCTTTTGCAGCCTGAAGATGTCAAACTGAGCTTGATAGAGAATGTGATATCTGAGCCATCAAATGATGAACGTGAAGGAACATCTCCAACTGAAAAAGAAGGTATTCTGAACAAACCAGGATATGCCAGGGCATAGACTTGTGGAAAGGGGAGAGGGGAAGGTCTCAAAATTCAAATTGTTCAGGACTGTTTTTGAGCACCTGGGCTTCCCTGGGAGGAGAGGAGGAGAGATGGTGGGAGTGGGAGATGAAACTTAAGGGAAGGCTTGGTTGAGCATGTTCGTGAATTTGAACTTGATCTTGAAGGTAATGAGAAGTAACTGAGGGATTTCAGACCAAGCAGTGGTGTCTCGATTTCTATTTTTAAAAAAGATAAATCTGGCTGCTGTGTTGGTGAAGAAACGGTGAGATTATAGGAAGAGACCAGAGTTTGTAAGCAATTTGGTGGATACAGGTGAGAGAAGGATGGAATGCCATCCATCTCAGAAACCCAGCAAGTAAGATAAGAGAGCTAAAGCAATTGGACGGTAATGCATGCACTTCCCTTGTGAGCAGAGAGATCCCAGCATCACAGCTGTGAGCACCAAGTGGCTTACCCAATGCTATGACAGGATGTCACCCAACTGACACAGGCTTCGGTGATGACTGGGATGTGGGCATCCCACACAGGCTTCCTGGGATATGACCAAGTGCTACCTGGGTTCCTGTTAGACACCAAAGTCATCATTCTCTCCCAGGTAACTCTGACTCCCAGGGAGGGCTCAGAATTCTCAACGGAGCCCAGTGATGTGACCAGCCATCTTTCCTCGGGGTTTTTCCACTTCCTTTTCTTCTGTTCTTTCTCATCTCTCTACTAAGGAACCAAGGTAGGCAGGTGGGGGAGGGGATGCTGAACTTGACTTCTTCTGTGATTAGCAGCACCAGGTTCAAATTTATGAGTCCCAGGAGCAGAAGGCTAATGAGTTAAACGCCCTGATTTAATTAAGCCACCTAATGGTTTTGGCTTACATAAATTCTCACCTGATCAGTCCAGCATCCCTTAAATACATTATCACTGTCACTGTGCAGGAAGACAGCGCGTTAGACCCCGAAACACGAAGCAGATCCTGGTCTTTAAGCACTCAGCTGAGAGCTAGAGAAGAGAACAAATCCAACTGGTCTCAATACCTGAATCTTTGATGGTCTCCATGTGACAGTCTGCCAAAGACAATCAATGTCTCCAGGGCCTGGCCGCCTTCTGGGGGTGGGACACTCAGACTCAGTGATCCATTAACTCTGCTCTCTACAAACCCATCTTTTACCCAAAGATGAGGTCAAATGCAGTGAATTGATTCATGGTTTGGGTGTCAGACACATGGGATTGAGTTGCTTACTAGTTATGTCAACTCAAGAAGTCACTTAACCTCTTGGCTTCCTGGGTTTTTAACAGCAAAATATGCCCTACAGTACCAGCATCACCACATGGCTGTGAGGGTTAAAGGAGGAAACAGGCATGAAATGCGTGTCTTCATAACGCATGCTCATTATTGTAATTCTCCAAAGTACAGGAAGCAGAAGATGCGCCTGAACTCCTAAGATGGTTGCTGCAATATATTCAGAGGAGGAAAGATCCTATGTAATTTGATGGTGGAGACATGCTGGCAGATTGTAAATCAATCCAATTAATCTCTCCAGCAATGATGCTAAAGGTGCATTTGACGGCCAGAAGGTTGAGGTTATTTGCCCAGCTTCGTTAACTGGTAGGTCTCCATTTAAAAATTCCAACTTTGGACTCTACACATAACTCTTCTCTTCTTTTTTTTCCCACTCCCAAGCCCAGGGGAATTAAAAATAAAAACAAATTTAAAAAAGTATTCCACATAGACAAGTAGGCGGGACCCTGGGGGTCATAAGGTGAGGTCAGGAAGTGGAGAGGCAGAAAATTATGCAAAGCAGATTTGAAAAGTCTGCAGTGTGGAGCCATGTAGTGAAGAGGACAGACAGAGCTCCTCACTACATTCTCTTTTGTGAGAGATGTTCCTGTGCTCCTACGGGTAACCCCGAATCAGGCTCCATTGGGATCGTGTACAGGAGCCTTCCTTCCAAAAGCCGAAATAGTGAATGGTTATAGCCCATTCTAGAAAGTTGTTAACTTCATCAAAATGATGGCATGAAATATTGGGAGCTTCCAGGGACAAATCTCTGTGGCTCAGTGCCTGGCGTTGTGTTGGCTGCATTGATGAAGACTGCAAGACACAATGAGCAATGCCGGAGCTCTAGCCCAAGAATTCCAGGGAAAGAGGTCTGGGTGACTGGACACTGGAGGCTGTTGGCCACTCCATGTGGGTCTCCCTACCCTTGTTCTGAGATCAGCATATAGGATTTTTGAAGGCACAGGTTCGGGAGCATGCTCACTGTGCATGATGGGGCAGGAGAGGGAGCATTCTCTGATTCTGCTGAGGAAGGAGTCTCTCATTCTTTGAATCCCTAAGAAAATGTTCTAGCGATGACACTGTGTTTGGAAACATTTGAAGTATCTTTCAGAGGTCCCTCTAGGAAGACACCTAGATATGTCAGTAAAGAATGAAGACCCTCAGACAAGGCTTGAACTCTTGGCAGATCAAATGTCAGTTAATGGGGTCTTTCTGGAAGTCTGTGGATGGGAATCAAAGGCAGGTTCTGTTCGAGTGACATTCAGCAAGCACACCTCAAGCGATCAGCATGTGCTTGGCACAGTGCCTGCGCCCCCATAGGGAACCAGAGGCAGGACATGGAAGGCAAGATGCCCTGAGAGCTGTGGGGAGCATGGCAAGTGAGCTGGTGATGGGCCGAGTGCCTCTAAGTGACAGCACAGCTCTTTGTCAATTCCATCCTCACAGCGCCTCCGTAAGTGTAGGTTAGCATCCCAGTTTTACAGAGAAGGAAACTGAGGCTGGGAGAGGTCACACAACTTGCTTCTCTGTGACTGACAATGACATAATAAAATATTAATCATGGAGAGCATCATATATGCCACTTGATTGTTCATCGCCCTGAAATGCCAAGAGTGTTATGAGTATTTATACTCGGTTAGGACATTCTTGTCTCTGATGCAGAGTACTGTACTATACCTTCATTCTGAAAATGTGATCATTTTATCCAAATAATCGGCCAGTAACAAGAAATATAGAAAAATAGATAGATAGATAGATAGATAGATAGATAGATAGATAGATAGACATATGTTTGTCACATCAAACTGGAGCCCATTCCCCAAGTCAGATCATTTTGAAAGACTGAGAAATCACCTCCCTGTCCCATGAGGTCAGGGCAGGTTCTCTTGTCCAGGTTCCTAGACCCCCTACAGGCAAATTCCCTATCAAACCCTGATGCTTAAAGTCTGGATGGATTTCCCCCCCTCCGGATACCATCTGTTCATTAAAGTCATCATTACTTCTCCTTGTTCCAAAGAGCCCGGGGCAATTCTCAAATTGTCCTGAAATAGAGAAAAAGCTGCCATAAGTTGAAAGACCAAGGAGTGTTCATCTTCTAGAAAGGGAGGAGCATAGAAGCAAAGGAGGAAAGGGGGAGGAGAAAGGGAAGGAAGGAAAGAGAGGAGGAAGGAAGGAGGGAAGGGGAAAGCAGGGGAAGGAAGGGGAGGGAAGGGGAGGGGAGGGGAGGGAAGGGGAGGGGAAGGAGGAAGGAAAAGGAAAAAGAGAATAGTCAAAGCAGGAGTTCTCTATCTTCACAGGGACTGTGAATTTGGATTCAGGACTGATTTTGCAGAAACTCTACCCTGCACTTGCTGTCTTGTGCATTGGCATTGGGGGAAGGTTATTAATTTGTTCCCTGATGGGATGGTCTTCATCATGGAGCTGCTGTGATGCTGTCTAGAATGAATCTTGTCTCTTCTTCTCCTTTCTATCATATTTTTGTGTGTGTGTGAACATTCAGAAATAGAGGCTGGCATCTTTCAGCATCCTGCCATATATGCTTTTAGAGTAGCTTTATTTAACTGGAAAAGTGGGTGATGCATTTTTATCCATTGCACAGGAAAGCTAGGCTTAGGGAATCACTGACAAATGCGTGTATTTAGTTACTGCTGAAATCTGTGGGCCTCATGGGGCTTCTCTCCTCCCTCCCTCTCCACAGTGAAATATACACACTGCTTCCCTCCCCCCCGCCCCCCCCATCCACAGCAGGAAGCATAGCTGGTCCTCTCATCCATCCAGGGACCCTGTCCTGCCAGGAACACTGACACACCTATGGGCCATGCTGGGGGACCACAGCTGTATGAAGACAGGGAAGACAAGTACCATTGGGGTAGGAGTCATTGTGAAGTCAAGTTGTCACCTGAGTGTCTCGGTGTTGTTTTTATGTCTATCACATGCTTCCCTGGAAGGAGGTGAGCACACCCCTTAAATAGTAAGCTCAGAAAATGGCAAGAGTAAACTTTTTAAAAATTCTAGGTGACATTTCAATGGCAGAGTGTACAACACTCAGGATACTAAGGTCTTATTTCCCAGGCAAATCAGAGCAACGTGACTCATTGATAGAAATCTAAGCTGAGGAGCTAATAGAGATGGCTTACCAATCTATCTATCTATCTATCTATCTATCTATCTATCTATCTATCTATCATCTATCTATCTATCCATTTATCTATCTATCATTTATATTTTTATGATCTATCCATCATCTATCTGTCTATCTATCTATGTATGGTGAACCTGTGCATCTATTCATGTATCATCTATTTATGTATCTATCTATGTTTCCATCCATTCATCTATTCATCCATCCATCCATTCATCCATCCATGCATCCATTCATTATCTATTGATTTATCTATCATCTGTCTATCTATCATCTATCTATGTATGTATCATCTATGTATCATCCACCTATGGATCTATTAGTATATATCTCTCTATCCATTTATCTATCTATCTATCTATCTATCTATCTATCTATCTATCTATCTATCTATCTTGGCTGGGGCATATAAGCAGTTTGAGGAAAGATACCTGGAACCCTCTGTGGTGGGGATAGAAATCCAATGGCCTGCAGACAGGCAGGTAACACAGTAGAAACCTTGGGTCCAGTGAGACCCGGGAAGGCTATGAATTAACTCCAGGTAAAGGGGGGCAGCCATTGTGCACCCAGCCCTGTCAAAAGTGACATTAAGAATCCATGTGGTTCTAGGCTGCATCGCCCCTCTAATTTTTAAAGAAAATTTACATGTAGGTTCATATCAAAACTAACAACAACATTTTGAAGTTAACCCAGTTTTGCCTGGGACCTGCTGTGTTCATGGCCAACAATTTGGGGCCCTCTGTTCAGATAATAATAATAATAACAAAAATAATAATAATAATCATTATTATCAATGACTATGTAGAGTCATCTTGGGAGGAAGCGTTGAGTGGCACATGGATGTTCAGACTGGCAGACAACACGTGTGAGTTATGGCCTTTACAGTTCACCGGCCATTTTCACCTGTTTTCTCTTTGCCTCTACACTGAGCAAAACTTGAACAAAAACACCCCTGGACTTCTAAGGTCTAAGGTCGTGCTAGGGAGTGCAGGTGATCACACGGGAAGTGCTTGGCCAAGGACATGAGACAGACCGCATGGTCCCTGGATGTCAGCTGTTAGTGTCGTGGTGGTAGCCACTTCCATGAGAAGATCACCCATTGGACCTTCCAGGAGACTGAGACCTGTAAGCCCCATAGGCTCATCCAGTAATGAGAGCCAATGATATGGTCTAACCCTGGAGTCCTCAAACTTTTTCAACAGGGGGCCAGTTCACTGTCCCTCAGACCGTTGGAGGGCCGGACTATAATTTAAAAAAAAAACTATGAACAAATTCCTATGCACACAGCGGCAGCAAAAACACCCGGCGGGCCGGATAAATGTTTTCAGCAGGCCGCATGTGGCCCGCAGGCCGTAGTTTGAGGACCCCTGGTAACCCCTCTGTGCATCATGATTGCTCAGCACGCCCAAGTGCGCGCACACACACACACACACCAGCACTGTCACACTTTTTGTAAATCGGTTCTTGTTCATTCAGAAGTCTATCGAGTGTGTGTTTGTAACACCACATTATTATTTCTCCTGTTAAATGATTAGTTCAAATAAACCAAGATCAAAATATTTTGGAGATAAGACCCCTCCCATAGTCAGCATCCTTTCATGAAGCACTTGCTCCTAAGTGGCCGCAGATTTCAGCGTTTTCTAAATAGAAAAAAGTCTACGTATTGCTTTGCCCATTCTCTTATTCTTACAAATTGGGAAACTGAAATCTTTTGTCGCTGCTTTGCAGAGACAAAAATTGCTGAAGCAGCCCTAGCCAGCTTGGCTCAGTGGATAGAGCATCGGCCTGGGGCCTGAAGGGTCACGGGTTTGATTCCAATCAAGGGCACATGCCTGGGTTGCAGGCTCAATTACCAGTGGGGGGCATGCAGGAGGCAGCCAATCAATGATTCTCTCTCATCATTGATGTTTCTCTTTCTCTCTCCCTTCCTCTCTGAAATCAATAAAAGCATATTAAAAAATTCCTGAAGCAAATAGTCAAATCAAATTCACTGCAATATGAATGGATTTATGCTGATTTTGATATTCCTAATTGTTATCTGAAGACATTTTAATCATCTATAAAGAAATTATTGAGATTGTCAGTTTTTTTATCACAACAGCCTAGAGGAATTGCTGTGTGACCATCAGGAAACCTGTTCATCTCTCAGTATCTCATCCAAAAATTAAGGTTTGATGCCCTGGCCAGGTATGGCTAGAGCATCATCCTGATATGCCAAGGTTGTGGGTCAGGGCACATACAAGAAGCAACCAATGAACGCATAAATAATGGAACAACAAATGGATGAGATCTCTCTCTCTCTCTCTCTTTCCTCCATCTCCCTCCCCATCTTTCTAAAAATCAAATTAAAAACAATTAAGATTTGTGATAAAGCCCCCCCCCAGCTATAAAACACCTAGAGTTTCACCACCACCATGTGTACTTCTGCAGTAACCTGGAGTCCAGAACTTTGACCCTGTGGCCCACGTGACTTCCAGAGTGGACTGCCAATCAAACCCCTGCCAGGGTCACTGCCTAGATGAGCAGCACAGAAATATGTTCCTCTTGTAAAAACTGTTTTCCTTCTGACCTTCCTCATAGTTGTGGCTATTTTTCCTCAGTTATTTCCTGTCTCTCCGAAAAGCTGAAGGGCATCGAGTGTCAGGAAAAGCTCTAGGAAGACAGTATGTAGGCGAGAAAAGGCTTCCTCACCACACATGATGTTTTCTCTAGAAGGAGTCCCATGTTGGTCCCCATTTGGTAATGAAGGACTTGGATATACATTTACACAAATAGCACATGCTTGCAATGGCTGGTACACACACACACACACACACACACACACACACACACACACACACACTGATTGCCATGTTCAAGGCCCAACTAAGACACCAACGCCACCACCATGCTGCCTTCCTTGTGGTCTGTCTGCAAGCATTTCTGCTCCCCTGACTGGGCCCCTCAAACTCCCCAGAGCTCTACCTTCGTCTTTTCCACTGATCGATGTCTAACTCAATATGTAGTTAGAAAGTAGTGCGGTGCACTTGAAAGTCTGTGGACATTGATCACTCTGACCTGGTTTACATCATGGTTTTGTCACGTAATGTGGCATCAGGTACTTAGTGAAGGTAAGTAAATGGGGTTCTCATCAGGAGAATGGGTGTGATGGCATCTATCATTTATAGTCTTGTGGAGATCTAAAAGGCCGAGAGGGTCTAACCTATCAGAACCTTATATATATATATTCCAGCCTGACCGTAGTGGCTCAGTGGTTAGTTTCAACCTATGAACCAGGAGCTCACGGTTTGATTCCCAGTCAGGGCACATGCCCAGGTTGCGGGCTCAATCCCTGGTGTGGGGCATGCAGGAGGCAACCAATCAATGATTCTTTGTATTCATTGATGTTTCTATCTCTATCTCCCTCTCTGAAAACAATAAAAATATATTTAAATATATATATTCCCCATCATCCCTACCTGAGTGCAGGCTCCTTGGTGGTGAAGTCGATGTCACACTCATTTCTAATCCCTTCGGCACTATGTTGTAGAGTAAAGGAGAAATACTTTATAAATGTTTGTTGAATGAATGTGTAACTCTATTGCTATTCATTTCTAATTTCATGTTCACTAACTTTTGAATCAAATTGAGTTTTCAAGGTTCTACCCACCACTATCTGTGATGTGGGCTGTAAAATAAATTGAATGTAACAATATGGGGAAATTAGTCAGAAGGCCTTATGTTACTCGGGAATGAAATGAATCAGATCAAATTTTCAAGACTCTACCCATGAATTATCTGTGATGTGGGTAGTAAAATAAATTGAATGTTAAATTATGGGGGAATTAGGAAAAAGACCTGAAATGGCTCGGTAATGAAAATGAATCCTTTTGTACATGAGCATATAAACGATGGCTAGACCTGAAGGACGTGTGCTGTTTGCTTTTTCAGTTGTGTTATTCTTAACCTTTCTCCCAACATCTGATTGGATTCTTGAAAGTCATTCTTTGTGCGCTTACACCATTTCAAAACATCTGCTGCCTTGGGGTTCAAGCTGTGCATTAGGGCTCTGAGAATGTGCGGAGAGATTTCTGAGCAGGTCTCCCGTCTGAATAACATGGTAGGAAAAGCAGTAGAAGCCTGCTCTTTTATGAGAGTGCTACAGCCATCCTGAAGAGTTGGCAACCCGATTCCTTTACAATTGCCTTGTTGTACTGTTTTCTACCAAACTGTCCTTTTGTTATTTACATCTCGTTAAGGGACACTATGGTACTTCTGAGCCAAGGGATCCAATGTAGACACTTCAGGCCTTTGAATGTTTAATGGAGATGCTTTCTTTCTAGCTGGGGACCACGCGCTGCAGTGGCTGAAATTGTCCCATCGTCTGGGAAGTCCCCATGTCTATCCTGAGTCCTACCCCATCACACTCGGAGCTCAGGGCTCAGGGCTCAGAGCCCCTGCCCATCCAATCCACACATCGTCTTTGTGATGCATGCCCACTGGGCTTTGGACTTGTGCCCTCCTGATTACAATGCCCCGATGCCCCTCCGCAGCGCTTTAGCTCCCCTCCTCTCTCCCATGAAATCCACTATCAATTTACAGCCACCTCCGTGTGACCTGGAAAATCTCATTCTCAGCTCCCCCGGGCAGACTTCCAACTTCCCCAGAGCCTCTTGACCTCGTCCTCCCAGTTCCTCTTGAGTCCTGACAGCATGAACCAGAGAGAAATTAAGAGCTTCCTTTAAATACTATCACTAATGGTGGATATAAATAACACGGCTTGAATTAAAATGAATCTTAGGGTGGAACTGGAATATTCTATGTGACATTAACAAGTGTTAAAAATTTGGGAAACTTCCTGTCTTCCGTGTAGCAGTCATAAAGACTTACTCAAACCTAGTGGTGCAATGGGGAACAGAAGCAAACAGAGAAATACCTCCAGCCAGATGAGAGGTGTGGCCTTGAACTCTAACCACAACCTTCTCCCCCACCCCCAGCAGTTCTACTTTGGATGATACATGATGTTGGGGAGTTTTTGTCCACAGTTGATGGTGAAGGCATTCTAGTCTTTCTTCTGAACTAAAGAAAGTGTGATCCTTCTTAATAATATTTACCTGTTGCCTGGCCGGCCTGGCTCAGTGGCTGAGCATGGACCTATGAACCAGGTGGTCATGGTTCAATTCCCAGTCAGGGCACAGTTTGATTCCCAGTCTGGGTTACGGGCTCAATCCCCAGTGTGGGGCATGCAAGAGGCAGCCGATCAATGATTCTCTCTCATCATTGATGTTTCTATCTCTCTCTCCCTCTCCCTTCCTCTCTGAAATCAATTAAAACATATTTTAAAAGCAATAATAATATTTACCTGTCAAAGGAGAAAAATGGAAACCCAGGGAACCTCAGAGACAAAAATAATCACCTTGGTGGTGGAAGTAGTCCCTACCACAGTGGATCTTTTTGGAGGCTGTTGGGAGCGGGAATAAACCCTCAGATGAGATGCAGTGGGTTCCTGGGATCAGGGTTGTCACAGCTACTTCAGGAGAGTAAGGTCCCCTCCATCTTTCTTTCACTTTGGAATTCAGCTCATTCTTTGAAACAATGGGAGCTGTTCAGTAAAGTTAGGAAATTGTTATTCATCATAACCACGTCACATTCTCGGCATGTCTGCATAAATTCAGCCAAATGTAGAATGGGCGAAGGATGAAGGTCCCCTCTGTGGTATCCAGGTATATGACCAGAGTCAACCTTTGCTCCTGGGACTAGAGTTTCTGCATACATCACACAAGACCATCAGCCCCAAAGTGTTCAATATTCTCTTCCAGCCAAAATGACTCGGTCCGTGATCTTGGTGCCACGTGGAATGGAATCCCCTGGGTAAACGGGGACCCACAGCTTGCCCTAGGATGCTGTGCAAGTGCAACACATGTGGAACAAATGTTGGTTTCCTAAAAGCAAACCTTTGGAAGTCTTCTTCTGCCCCCCATCCGGCAGGTCTGCCTGTCCCACCGCCTTCCTTCCAACCTGGAGGGTAGATCTATCGCTGACGTGCTAAGAGCTGCAAACTGAGTGAGAAGACCGCACCCCCTCTGGGTTTACATGCAATTTACACATAAGATAAAACTGCACGTGGCCTTGTTTCATAGCATATTTGTTTAATTAACCACCTTTGAAAATGCTTTTTTCTTCAGTTAATTTTCAATATTTAAAAGAAGAGTAAAGGTGTCTGTTTATCTGCACACCTGATCATTGTATAGTGTGAGGAACAATTACATTATCTACTAGAGGAAATGTGTCTGCTTCCCATAACTAACATTTAGCAGGGGTCGTCCTCACTTCCTCCTCCTCTAGGTGGGTCTCACTTCCTTCCTAAGGGAAGGGGGTTGAGTTGAGGGGACGTTCAATGTCACTGTCCCTTCCGCACATCGATGGACCTAGCTTTACCCTGAGAAAGTCCTCCAGGTGGGTCTGCCTGGGAGACCCAGGTTCCCGATTTCTGCTTAAATTCACATTTGTTTCCAAACGCGGAGCAGTTGGCTCATGTAAGAAACAGTGGAAACACCCAAGGATTCTGACGAGTTTTTACGCTTCTATTTTTAAAGCTGTTTGCTGGCTCTGGGTGGGGCACTCTGCCATGAGTCACAATGACTGTTAAGAACAACAACAACAAGAAACATGAGCTGAGCGCTCGCTTTGTGGAGGGCATGGCAGTGGCCTTCCACGGGCTGTGTGGTTCCTTTGTGATGTTGAAGCCGGGCTCACAGCCGCTCTCATGCTGGTCATCCGTGGCCCCTTCGCACCTATCACCCCGTGACCTGGGTGAAGGCTGAAGTTTCTGCCCAGGACCCAGGCAGGGATGAACAAAGGCTTTTGAATAAAAAATATTCCAAAAAGAAGGTTTAAAAGAACAAGGAAAAAAGAGAAGCATTTGCTAAATGCACATCCCATATTTTAGGCATGGGAATTTTTAAAACTTGAACATAGTGCACACACACTCTGATATTCTTTCTCTGGACTTGCCTGGACATTGATGAGCTAAATCTGCAAGGTCATCAGTTGTTCTTTAAAGATATGTTTCTATTTATTTCAGAGAGAGGAAGGGAGAGGGAGAGAGAGAAACATCCATGATGAGAGAGAATCATCCATCTGCTGCCTCTTGCACGGCCCTTACCAGGGATCGAGCCCAAACACCACCCTGCACCCTGACTGGGAATCAAACACAGACCCCCAGTGCATTGGCTGACACTTACTGCTGAGGTGCACCTGCCAAGGCAGTTACGCTAATTTTAAATATGACCAAACTAGATCTTCTTTTCCCCGTTTCAAAGATGGTGAAAGCAAGGCTCAGAGAGGACCACACCACCTTCCCATGTTTCTATTGCTTCACACTCTCTCTGTACCAGTGTCCCCAGGTGTGAACCTTGACCTGTCCATTTCACCTTTGGGGTAAATAAAATCAGGGTGGGTGTGTCACCCCAAATGAGACAACCAAGAGCTGCACTGAAACATCAGCTGTGTCAGTTCTCTAGGGAGTGGGAGACATACAGAAGCTCTTTTCAAGTAACAAAGGACAAACCAACAACGCCCACCTTTGGAGTTGCTCCAGACCAACTCTGCCGGACAAGGCCATGGCCACCAGGCTGTTTCCCTGGCTGTTACTACAGGTTTCTGCCCACCACCAGCAGCAGCCTGTGCTTCCTGGGTGGGTTCTGCAGCCTGGGGCACCAGGGTGTGCTGTCCTGTTCATACTTCAGCTTAGCTCCATGGGTGACTGGGCCCTGGAGACCCACCTCAGTGGCAGGGGAAGAAAAGGGATCAAGGAGAAATGAGTGCAAAGCTGGAGAGAGTCCAAGCTAAGACATTATAGATCCGGGAATTATTTTTCTCTTTTAACAAGAATTTTCTTGCCTACAGAGGATTCTGGAAGTAGGCTGGTGCGTGGCTCATTCAGATGTTCATCAAGGTCCTCCAGGACCCTGTATGTTCCCACCTTTCTGCTACACCACACAGAGCATGTAGACAGATGCTCCCTCCTGCTCCCAAGGTGGCTGCGGTGGCTCCGAATATCACATCTTCTTGAAGCAAGGTGCAAAAGCAGTATGAGACAGTATCTCTCTCACTCTTTCTCTTTCTTTTCCAATATGTGACAGACATTAATTTAAGGGAATTACCTATAGCATTTTATTTAATTAATTCTCTTGAAAACCTGCCTTTTTCCCCTAAAGATAAGATGAATGAATCCATCCATTTTTCCATTCAGCCATCTATCTATACATCTATCTATCCACTCATCATTCATCTACTCAAACAACCATCATCTCAAGAACCCATTTCTACTAGATTTTGGGTTAGACCTTAAGGATCTTTTTTAAAATATATTTTTATTGATTTCAGAGAGGAAGGAAGTAGAGAGAGAGAGATCAATTATGACATAGATCCATTGATCAGCTGCCTCCTGCATGCCTCCTACTGAGGACTTAGCCCACAACCTGGGCATGTACCCTGACCAGGAATTGAACCATGACATCCTGGTTCATATGTTGGAAGCTCAACCACTGAGCCATGCCGCCTGGGAGACCTTAAGGATCTTGATATGACTCAGGTAGGTTTCCTCTTGCTCTTCTGGACCTCACACACCTGGGAAAGATGCATATGGAGATATCACCTAGTTCAACATTGTATGTGCTGTAATATGTGTATGTCCACTAAGTAGCCAGAAGCCAGAGGGACAGGGCTGGGTCTCTCAGCTCCAAGAACAATGTTACTAAGATGGTGACTTTATCCTAGAGCAGGTGGTTTACTGTTTCAGAATTGCACAGTAAGACCCTTTCTTCAAGTCCAATCTTAAAGAAACATGGCTCTGAGCAAGCTTGGAATTCCTTTACAGGTGTCTAAAGCTAACATTCAAGTCATTCTCCCAAGCTCTCATTATAAACTAAAGATAGGAGCTTGCCACTGTCAACCCACCTCAATTTCAGAGATATGCAATTTCTCCTGGAGTCACAGCTTTCTCAGCAATGGCCCACTTTAAAGGGCAAGGTGATGCTCTGGGTATGAGGGATTGTGTTTTCTTCTTACCTTTGGGGAGAAGAGGGCAGAGAACACCCATTAACACCCCGTGGATAGGGCTTATCTAGAAACAAAAAGAAGCACCTGGGACTCCCTGTCTGGAGGTGGATAAGACTCCGTTTGGGGGAGAGGCATTTAGAGAAAGTCTGCAGGGAAACCAGATTCATGGCTGTTTCATTGTGTGACTAATAGGATTTGCAGATTTCACTCTTCAATGTGTGACTACCTCCACTCCACTGCTTCCAACAAATTAAAATTAAAGAGTAAACCCCCTAAATGCCTACTTCCAGTTGATTTGTTCTTAGCAACATATCAGTGAAAATTGTATTTTAATTTTGACTTTTCTTAAGAATAAATAGTCCAACTGCTTTAACTCTTCAGCTCCTCCATTAAAAGTCCATCTAAATGCAATCAGCTTTATTAGCTCGCACAAATATTAAATTTCTTCCAAAGGTGAGTTATCATTGTGTAATTCCATGGCCTAGCACTTGCTGTAGATTCAAATGCCTCCAAAGTTCAGCTTAGCAATCCATTCTCAACAGTTCGAAAGCTAGTTCTGAGCTCTGGTCTTTTTTTCTTTCTGAACAAGCATCTTCTAGCATAGTACTGTATTCATTCTTATGTCAGTTCCTTAATTCATTCACTAATTTATTTGTTCCATTCATTTATTTTGCAAACGTTTACTTAATCTGTATCTTATACCCCCCCACCCACACACTCCCCATACACACACATAAGGGCAGACATTTGAATGAAGCAGTGCACACAAAGCTGGACCAGCCTGGCTTGATTTAGCTCATCCCTCCTCAAAAAACCAAGCAAACAAAAAAACAGGACATGAAAACCATGTCACAGCAGCAGCATCTGGGATAGATCACCCAGATCTGCCTTTACCCAGAAGGCCTGGCTCTACCAAGGGCGGCAAATTTATAGACGGATGGGCAGCCTTGGCCCTTGGCCACGTCTTGCTGACGCTAAGTGTCCTGGAAACCCCGTGCTCCAGATTTGAGAGAAACATGTCTCCTCTGGATGCCCCCACCGCTCCCCGAGTCCAGGAGGAGACCTGGAGACGACTGTGGGCTGTGATCTCATTTTCAATCGCAGGCTTGCTGTCTAGGGCTCAACATGAGGGCATTTCTCCAAAGCCTTATGTACTTACAAGTCTTTCTTCCCCTCTTAATTTGCCTGGAGCCAGGCTTTCATCTCGACTTTTAGCCAAGAGGCACCTGCTGAAATATTCATCGGCAGAAATTGTGCCATGGGTGCTTTTTCCTACTTGTCCACTTGCACATCATTAGACCGAGGGTGAGGCAAGTGGAAATGGAGTTTGACACCAGACAGTGGAATCCACTAAATTCCAGGTAAGAGGCCATAAACCCTTTAAACAAAGGAAATACTGAGAACAGACCTTTGCAGACATTATCTACTCATCCAGGCATCAGTTATTCCTGGAAACTGTTCATTCTTTCAGTATACTTCATTGAATGTCTACTGGGTGTGAATCCCAATGCTGGACACTCAGCAAATCCAGATGAATCGGATTTAGTCCCTGCTTATCAGTCTCACAACCTAAGACAACAGCGAGATAGGAAATGTGTGGTTATGAAGTTGGGTGCCAAGGCACATAGAGCATGACTCCCATTTAGGGACGGGCAAGGGTGATGGTTGCAGCCTTCTGGAAGCGAAAAGTCCTAAGCTGATTCTTGGAGGCCAATACATGGTTTTCCTTTGAAGAGGAAGTGGGTGGCAGGGTGGAGGTTTGGGAGATGTTTAGAGGAAGGGACAGACCTCCAGGTAGAATCAACAGCAGAAGCAAAGACAGAGATGTGGGAAGAGGCGTCCCTATCCGTGTGACTATGAGCAGCCCCGGGGTGATGAAGGACAAAGTATCATTAGGTGATGAGAGACCTACCAGGAACAGCAGCTGGGTTCAGGCCACGGCCTGGCCTGCACGTCAAGGAGCTTGAACTCTGTCCTTTATTTCTTGGCGGGGAAGGGGCAGAATCATGTGCTGAGACCAGAGGGAGATGGTGGTTATATTATGCTTTGGGAATATTATTTACTCTTCAAGGGGAGCAGAAGTTGCCAACAGAAGATGAATCAGGAGGCTGTTAAAAGAGTCAGGGAATAACAAGGTTATGAATTATGGTAGAGTTAGTGGGGATGAACTGAAGGACAGACGTTCAATCACACTTAGAACTTTTTAAATTCATTGCAACAGCCAGTTACTGAGCCCCTGATCCTGCTCTGGGTAAGAGCAGGGAATAGTCTGTCAGGGCCAGAGTCTGTTTTCTTTCACACAATTTAACTTCCTAAGTGGATTCAGTGATCCTGCCTAGCTTTTCAGAAGAATCAGAAAGTGATCGTTGGGTTCAGAAGAAAAGAAATGAAAGAACAATATTGATCATTCACCAAAGGCAAGAGGGTTGAAAAGCAGAGAATGGATCCTCTACAGTTTCATGGATGTGGATTCAGTCTCCACCCAGCCCTCATGTGGCATTTCTGGTTTGTCGTGTGCTGGTAAGAATCACGTGAGTTTTTTCAAATCTCCTTGGATGAAGGCATGACTGAGTCAACTCAGACCACAGCAGCGGCCCAGAGAGTCCAAGGTAGAGATGGCTGTCCCGTTGATGTCTATGGCCCCATCGAAGAAGGCCAGCTCACATGCCAGGTGGCTTTTTAACAAAGCAAATCTCTGATTACTAGCGGCTCCATGAGGCTGGCATTTATTCTGGAGGAACGATTTATTTTTCACATTTTCTCTCTAACGTGGATCATATAGGCCCAGTTTCCGGTGTGCCCCATAGGCAGCCTCCACTTTTGTGCTTGTGCCCACGTAGATATAAAAGCACATCTGAATTTTGCTTGGAGTTAAATCACTGTGAATGTTCCTGGCTGGATGCGGTTGGATAGGAATCTGGTACCAGGGAAAGCTGGCATGGTAAACAAGAGTTTGGAAGTTACTTCTGCAAAATGGAATCACTGTATATGTGTGTGCATGTTGTATGTATGTAAGTACATGAGCCCTACACACACAGGGATACCTGAGGTGGAAAGGGAAGTCGCTGTCACTTTGGGGTTGCTGTTACAAGTTCACAGGGGCCACGTATCTCTGACCCAGTGTCCTCATCTGTAAAACAAGGGCAATTATGTTTATGAATAAAACACTAGGAGCTCTTGGCATGAGAGGAATACATGGTTGGGAGGGAGCAATTTTATGACAAACCACAGAAAGCGTGCAATCCCTGGCCACCCAGGAGATGCTCCTGGAGCCCGGCTATGTCACTGAGAGCCGATGGATGGAAAATGCCGATACTCTAAACTACAGAAGTGCACGTTGAAGCTGCTGTTTGTGTAAAGGATGGATTGGAAGATACGTGACATGGCCGGCTGCCTGTGGGATTCTCACCAGCCCAAATGCAATCAGAAACCTCAGGCTACAGCATGGTTGGTTGAAAAATTGTTCCTGCGCTGTGCCACTTGTGCGAAGCCCTGCATCTTCTGACCAGGCATGATGAGTCCTGTCTGACTAGACTGGAGTCCTACCTACCGCTCCCCCACCCAACGTGAAGGCTACAGATCTATATCATAAAAGGCGTGTGGTTATGACGCCATAACGGTGGAACGACCAAACAACCGGTCACTAGGAGGTGCTGGAGCACCTCTTGTTCCCTCCCCCACCCACCGCTGGGGTGCCAGCAGCGTCCGTGGAGCATGCGAGGCGTTGCGGGGCGGCAGACATGGCCCTGATGGCAGGCTAGGCCTAGGGGACCCTACAAGCACACGATTTAATTGTGTGCTGGGCCTCTAGTTTTTCTATAAAAAGCTTTCATAAGCAGGGGCCCAGGAATCTCCACAGTCTCTTCTCGGTATCATCAGTACCTACATCCTTTGTTTCATCAGTGATCTATTGGTTCATCACAAAGCATCGCAATCTTGTGGCTTAAGTCAACACAGATGTGTTATCTCACAGTTCCTCTGGATGAAGAGTCTGGGTCCTCTGCTCAGACACTCAGCATGTGGGAGTCAAGATGTCAACCAGCCATCTTACATAACGTGACCCAATCAAGGGAGTGACTGTTCCATCAGCTTCACCAGCCATGCCCACACTCAAACAGAGGGGATTATAGGGTGTGTCACCGGGGGCGGGCATCTCGGGAGCCCAGCTGGAATTCTTCCCACCACCTGTGTGATTCCTGGTGTCTCCTAGGTGCACATCAAGGGAAAATAGTTCTCACCTGTCCAGTCAGGGTGTGAACACATTGTAGAATGGAGGTGATTTTAACCTGGGTTTAGAAGGGTGAGTTGGAGTTAGAGCTGAAAAGGAAAAGAAGACCATCCTGGGCCCAGTGAGTGATGGGGTCTAACCAGGTGTAATGTCGGTGTAACACGCGTACCTCCTGCTTTTCTGTCCTGTGCCTATTTCTTCTGCCAAGGACACAATGTTTGTCCCGAGAGCCTCCACTGTTCATGTGTTATGCCTAAATCTTACAATGTTCACAGGAAGAGATAACTGAAGAAAACCAAGTACCATGGCCTTCCTCCATACGCTGCCACAATAAGAATAAACACATATGTAGAGGTGCATTTCCTGTGTGTTAATGCGTATGCAAATTACCCAATATTCTTAAATAAAAAAAGAGTGGATTCTTGAGTTCTATCTCCAGAAATACTGATTTAGCAGAACAGGTGTGACAGCCAGGGATCTGAATTTGGACAAGCCCGGGGGATGTTTCCAAGGAGCGTGGTGCAGGGCACTGCGTTGAGAAGCATTAGTGTAGCGTTTTATCAAGACCTTTCACAGACACATTCACTTTCTCCCTGGGTGCAACATGCTGCCCATTTCACAGATGAGGTAACTGAGGCTTAGGAAGTCTCCTGCCCGAGTGACTTACTCAATATATGGTAAGAGCTGGGGACAAATTGAGATGTTCTCTGACGAAGCTCAAGCTCTGTTTCTTCACCGTCTCCTAAGATGGCCTTTATAGATGTGGGTATTGATCTGATCTACTGCCAACTGGTGTCTGGGATTTTCTGTTGTTGTCGAGACTTCATTTCCTTAATACTTATTTGAACTAGACCAAAAGGGCTGCCTTTGCCTCGATTCCTTTAAAAAGCCTTTGTGGAATTCACATTAGCACTTCCATAAAGTCGTAAAAGCCGGGCAAGCTACTCTGAGTTTAAATATGGAAGCCGAAACCCTAATCACAGTTTAATAAAACTAAATATGTACATACTTTATGGTCAATCATCCAGGCCATTTACAGGGTCCCTTGGCTTTGAAATGAGTAAGTCTCAAATGGGGGCGTAGATGAGCCGGGCTTGACATGACATATATTGAAATAGACTGCGGAGCGATCACTTAGGGATGGAAACCGTGCTTCAGCCCCAGTGAACCAAGGCTAAGAGGCAAATTATTCAATTACAGTAAATTTACAGTAGCTTAATATTTGATAAAAGTGGTTCTTCCATCATCAGAGCATCTTATTGAAAACCCTTGAGCAGCGAACTAGCGCCGGAAACTCTTAAGATGTTTTAACCACTTATTAAGAAAATTCATCTAGCTTGATCTTTTATGAGCAGTCTGCTTTGAATATATATATATATATATATATATATATATATATATTACATTTTTTGTAATTGGCAGGTACTTTGTGCAGGCGCTGGTGGCCTCGAAATTAACCTGCTAATTAAACAGCTCCAAAGTAACCTACAAGCGGGGGTGGGGTGTATGGGGCGCTTGGGGACATCCACTGGGGGAAGCCTGCGTGGGGCCCAGAGCCTGGCCTTGCCAACGGGCACCGTGTCTGTCCTTGGGACTTGGAGGTGAGGATGAGTTCCCTAGGATTGGCCCCATTGAGATATGTGTGGTGTGCCTAGCAAGGGGGCAGACTGAGCTGTGAGAAGGGCAGTTGCACGTCACATGACAAGTTCAAGGCAAGGTTGTTGTCTGTCCAAGGAAGCTCTAAAGTGGGCCTTCTCAAATTTTAATGCAGAGGAATCCCCAAAGGATTTGGCTAAAATGCAGCTTCTGATTCAGCCCACCATTCTGCATTTCTAACCAGCTCCTGGTGATGAGCGATGGATGCCCTGCCCCTTCTCTACCTGAGGACCCCGTGTGAGTCACAGAGATACAGTGGATGCTCCTGGCACCACCTGGATGACCTGCATGTAGGCCGACCAAGGCTCCCAGCTGATACCTGCATCGTAGGATGACAGATCACAGTGGACACGACCCCTGGTGGAGTTTGAACCTGAGCTTGATCAGTGTGCAGGCCTGTGGTTTGGGATGTGCTGTGCAACCCCTCTGAGAGAATCTCAGGCCACTGGACCTGCAGTGGAACACAGGGCTGGTCCTGTTTGCTTGGCTCCTCCAGTGGATGCATTTAAATACAAATGCCTGCACTGCAGCCTGGAGTCCCCACCATGTAACTGAATATTCCCTCTGCCCCAGCCCCTCCTTGCCAGGCCCCCCCCACCCCCTCTCCCAACCCCCGCTGGTAATGTTGATGCCTCTAACTTCCAGAACCAGAGCGCTGCTTCTTAATCTGGGTTTAGTTAAACCTCCCCTCCTGCTCAGGCACTGTCGTCAAATATAAAAGAGGCAAGAGAGGGGGTGGAAATGCTAATTAGGCCCTGTCACCATTCCAGGGACTGTAGGGAGAAGTCCCAGCATGCAAATCAGGTTAAAGCTGCCCTGAGCTGCTCAGGGGGCAAGGGTGGGGGCGGGGCTGGACTGACAATCACAGGATGAAAAGGTAAGAACTGGTGCTCTACCTCCTCCCTGGCCTCTCCCCGCATCTGTTCATCCATTCTGCAGTGGCCCTGAGGCGCCAGAGCTGCAGGACACCCAGGAGGCAAAGTAGAATTCCAGGAGGTGCGTGTATGCCAAGTGTGTGTGTGTGTTTAAATAAAACACTTTCTGCTCCCCAATGTTGCAGCTGCATTCAGAGTAAAAGTGAGCTAAATGGCTTTACACACACACACACACACACACACACACACACACAGCCACCATTCAGCTCAGTATAAATGTCACAGCGTCAAATACCAAATACAGAGAATTATTAACGTAAGTGGCCTCCTATAATAAAGCTCATTATTAATAGGCCTATTAGCTTGGCATTCATTTCAACTGACAGCAACTTCTTTCTGAGGCAGCTGTTGGTTCCCTTTTTACATCCGAGACCCCTCCTGACATCTCCATGTAGATTAAGAGGCAGAGGCAGGGGTGGGGGAGGTGGGAAGCAGGGATGGGAGTCATGTGGATTATTTTAAAAGGGAAAGGGAGACTGCAGTTACTATTTATTGAGCACACAGTAGAAAATAATGGTGAATATCCCTAAGCATGTGTCATGCGAGTTACATGTGTCATTCTATCTGATGCAGAGAAAACGCAGGACACCAGGTGCATTTGAATTTCAGAAAAACAACACATTTGTAGTGGATGTCCTGAGTATTGCCTGGGGCATACTTAGAATAAACATCAGGTGTGATTTATCTAACATTAAAAATGAACTTGGAGTCCTGTGTCTTTATCTGGTAATTAGAGAGCAAGTTCTCTAATTGTGATCCACATTTTATGAGTAGAGATACTGAAGTTTAAAGGTGTAAGGTCCAAGGTCAGACCCCAAGTTGCCTTAGACGCCCTGACTTTGATCCTGACTCATTCCCGAGCTCATTCTCTGGCCACCATTCTCATGAGGCTGTCTACCCACCCACCAATCATGACACATAGCTCATACATTCATCTTCCCATTCATCCTCCCAGAGTTGCCCATAGCTATCCTTATTATACCCATTCTGCAGATCAAATTGAAGTTCTGAGCAGATAGCTAACAACAGAGTCATTTCAGTTATTTGGTGATTATTCATTGAGTGTCTCCCTGTGCCTGATTCTCTGCTGGACCCTGGATACATAAAACTCAGACACAGGCTCCATCTTCAAACCCTAGGAATAGAGTAAATGGAATAAGTGAAACGAACATGGGGGTATGTGCTCTCTACTCCCCAAAACACTGAAATCAGCATGTCAGTGTCTCTTTTGAAAAAGGTCTCACCTGATAAAGACTGTCTCACGGGCAGATGTCATTGCCTGATCCTTATGTCCAATCTTAAAGGAAATCCGGGATTGCCATATAAGAAAACAATGTCACAGTTTCAGCTTAAACATATTGTAAAAGTCCTGGGGGAATGAAACCTAAGTGAAAAATATGAGAAATTTAATAAATGGGAATTTGCAGAGACCAGTTTAATATCACACAGAAAATGACATGAAAAGATGGCCGCCCTTCATTCCTCAATCTGAGCTCAGGATCGAATCATGGAGATCAGATTAGTTGACATCTGCTTACTCAATAGTTATTAGATATTAGAGGCCCTGTGTATGAAATTCATGCACTGGGGGGAAAGGGGGTTTCTCAGCCCGGCCTGTGCCCTCTCACAGTCCAGGAGCCCTCAGGGGATGTCCAACTGATGGCTTAGGGAAGTGGGCCTAAGCCATCAGTCAGACATTTTTAGAGCTGCTGCACAGGCTGGAGAGGCTCCCACCACTGCTACTGTGCTCTCCAGCTGTGAGCCCAGCTTCTGGCTGAGTGGCACTCCCCCTGTGGGAACACAGTGACCACCAGGGGGCAGCTCCTGCATTGAGCGTCTGTCCCCTGGTAGTCAGTGTGCATCATAGCGACCGGTCATTCTGCCATTAAGTCAATTTGCATATTAGCCTTTTATTATATACGATTAGTAGACGGCAAGTACTGTACATTGAAAGCATATATTGTTGTCAGAGGACTCTCAGCAGTCACATACCCTCTCTGAGTCTCAAGTTTCTCACCTGTAAAACAGGAATTGCACAGTAGATAACAGGGCAATGGGAATGTCTTGATCAGAGGTGACTTGGAAAAATGATCCTAGTGGAAATGACAACAATGATTTGGAAAGAGAAAGACACACACAGAGGGAATGGAGGTGGCATTTGCAAGGTAAATCTTCTCTGTGCAGCTTTGAAGGCCAACGTTTTGCTAAATATCTAAATTTTGCTTAAGAATATCTGTGGACTTACAGTTCACAGGGAGACAGATTCCCCAACAATTTCTCTAACTTCTAAAAGTTCTGTAAACTCTCTCTTCATTTCATGGCTGAGGTTGTCTACTTTCTATGACTACATTTAATATGCAATAGCTGGTTTTCTGTTTCACCAAATACATCATCTATGGAGATGAAGAATAAGGAGGAATAAGTTGAAAATCCTGAGGCTCACTCAGTCATTAATCATTTATTTTATTTTTAATCCATTATACCTGAATCCCATCCATTGATCTTTCCATCTTTCTGTCTGTCTAATCATTCACTCTCCTATCTATGTATGTTTCCATATACCCACTACTCATTCTCTCCTACATCTATTTCACCATATCTCCCCCCTCATCCATCCACACACTCACTCAACCACCCACTCATTCACCCATATATCCATTCAGCCATTCATCTATCTATCATCTATCTATCTATCTATCTATTCATTCAATCATCCATTTTATTTCATTTACTAAATGCTTACTGAGCATCAGTTATATGCAATCACAATATTAGTATTGACTAAGCCCGGTCCATTCCCTCCAGGGATCTCACAGCTCACTCAAGGAAATGAGCATTTAGCAGCCAAGCTACAGTAGCATCTTAAGAAGATCCAGCCTCTTTCTTTGGGTATTTTCAAAGTCCAAAGACCACACAAGGCAAGGAGTCTTCAACTCTGGGCTACAAAGAAGCTCTTAGCCTTCTTGAGGAAGTAACTCGGTTGCCTGACAAGTTTTCGAACTACATCAGCCAATGAAAAATGGCGGAGAGTACATTTGCTTCACTTGGTGTCCATTCTGACTTCCCAAATTCCAGGTGCTTTCATAGGGTGAATGCCTTTGCTGCACAAAAATGCTACAATTGAGCACAGTTAGCGTGAGACCGGATATAACATTCCAGCAATTTCCTAGTTAGAGTCCGGTTCTTTTTTTTTTTCTTTTGTCTCTTCATATTTCAACTAAGTCCAAAGTTATTCATCCTGGTGTTAGACTCCTAATTCCTGCCTATGCATAATGGAGCGGGAAGAGCTGTGCTGCTCGAGGACCTAAGCTGTTACTTAACCTTGAGTCTCCTTGGCTGTGATTTAAAGCCTTTCAAGCCCTTTTTAAGAGAGGAAGACGTTTCTCATTCTAAGATTAATATCCGCACTCTCCATTCCCACCTGGAGGAAGTGATATGAGGCTTAGAGCATGTGTCTGGGTCAGAATCCCCAAGAAAGAACTGAGCTTCTGTCGTCCATTCATTCGTCCATGGATCATGCATTCATTAAGCATCTACCATGTGCTGGACACTGCGATGCCAACAATGACTCTCTTTTCCGTAAGAATCTTGCAGCCAATTAAGCACAATGTCAAATGCACACCTATAGCTCATGCTGACTAAGAGTGACGGGCTGCCCAGAAAGAGTACAGCTATGAGACGTCAGAGCAAGGAAAGATGCCAGCTCATTGGCACACATGTGTGTAGGAATCCAACAAGTGTTTACTGATTCATTCATTCCTTTAACCAATCTTGGTCATCTACCATGTGCTCACTCTAGGGTTAGAATGGGTGGATAACAAGCAGCCGGTCTCTGCTCCCTGTGATGTCTGTAGTTCACTGGGATGGAAGCCTGGGCATGTTGAAGTGGATTAGATGGTTGAGGTCTGGGAAGAGGAGTGTTTTTCAGGCAGAGGGAGCAATGTGCATACCAGCCACTATGTGGGTATGGGCAGCAGGTGAAAAGAAGACAGTGAGCTCAGTGGGACCATGGAAAGTAGCAAGCAGATCAGGTCTTTCATCAGACCTTGGAGGAACATGACAGCGTCCCCGAGTGATAGACGTATAGGAGCCTCTGAAGTTGTTTCAGGAAATGGCAGGAGATTGCAGGGCTGACCTGGCAGGAAAGGAAAGATGGAGACTGGTACTAAGAATGCAGAGGAGGCTGTCCCAACTACAAGAGCAAAGGACAGGGAGCCTGACCCGGGGCAGGGGCACATGGTGAGCACCACAGGGAGGAAGTGAGAGGTAGGACGGAGAGAAGCCAGGCAGCCATGGCCACCTGGATAGAGCTGCTGAAGTCAAGAGGGACAGGAGGGACAGGAACACTGGGTGCTCACAGGTGCGGCTCATGACTCCTGGTGCAAAGAAAGGCACTGGTTTCCAGCATCCCTGAGGGGACAGTGTGGTCACATGCTTGAGGCCTGGCCAGTAGACTGTGAGTGGGAGTCTTGTACGTCACTTCCACCTATAACCTTGCCAAAGACCTCCCACCCATATGCTCTGTGCTCTCACCGCCTAGAATGGAGCAGAGGGGCCAGGTGACAGAGGAAGGGGTTCCCTGAGGGCTACCTGGGGGGCGGGGTCAGCAGGTGTGTCCACCCCAGGCCAATGAATGGGCATGGCTCTCTTCCAATAAAACTACATATGAAAACATGTGAGAGGCCGGTGGGAGCACCTGGATTGTCATTTGCCAGACCCTGGCCCAGAGCAAAACACCCCCTTCCAGTGGCCTCACTGGACAATGATAACAAGAAACAAGATGTAAAATGTTATTTGCTAAACTTCTGAGACCTGGGAGTTGTTTGTTATCCTAGTTGGCCTTGGCCTACGGAAGAGGAGGGGGGAAAGGCTATGCAAATGCCCCATATTCCTTGGAAAATGAGAGAACTTGTGGGGTATACGGTGTGAAATACCACCCCAGGTTTTAAACAATCCTTTAAGATTGAGTGACTGGGAATTTGTAGAAAAAAGACCCCAGACACCTAGTAAATTCTGGGGAGATGGAACCTATGAATCGGCCAAGGATTCGGTATTTCATTGTAGAGAATTGGCAAGAATGGCGGCTGAGGGCCCCTTGTTGTGACGTGGCCTGGTAATCGGGGTATAGACACACTTGTTCATTGGTGGAAAAGTGTGCTGCCTGCATCCAGGACTCAAAGGAAGACGGGAAAGGAGCCGTGGCTCTGCTCCAGAGGTGTGCTGACGCAGTCTGTCAGGAAGCCCTCAGGTAACTGCATCATAATTTAAACTTTGTCCTACAATGGGGGTCATTAATGATAGAGCTCCCCTTTTGCCTGCTTCCACTTCTCCTAGTGAATTTCACAGGGCGAAAAAGTGGGGTGTGTGGTATGGGGGCTCCTGTATGAGTATGTGTGTGCTTGCATTCCTGTGTGTGCCTGTGCCTATGTGTGTGTGTATGTGTGTGTGGTGGGGCTCGTGTGTGAATATCTGTGTGCATGCCTGCGTGTGTGCATGCCTGTGTGTGCATCTGTATGCATGCCTGTGTAGGTGTGCATGCCTGTGTGTGCAGGCCTGTGTGCACTCTCACTTAGAGTCAGGAGAGATGGAGCAGGAGGAGCTTGTGTCCATCGCTTGGATAGATTGGATTGGTTTCCTCGTGCCCCATCGCAGAGGGGCCATACGTTTGCCTCTGCAGCCACGTGCAGGCTCCTCAGGAGCTGTAATGGGCCTCTTAGTGAGACCAGCTGCGAGCACTCACAATCCATCCTCGGTGGCATCCTTCAGGGCGGATTGGAAGGTCTTCTTGGTCGACTTGGAATTGAAAGGCAAGAAGACAAAAGTGTCTTTCTTGCTGACACCCACTGCCTTCTCTTACAGAGACTCCCTCCTGCCTGAGTGACAAGGGGTTTCAAGTCTCCCTAAAAGACCAGGAACCAACATTTCAGCACTAGGTCACCTTGAGACGGCACACTCCCTCTTCCAGGCTCTCTCAGCTTTTCTCCAAGGCACCAGAAGGTCTGCCTTTCATGCACTGAGCCATATATACTGTGTATCCACAATTAGTTCAGAATAGGTCCCAGAGAGGTGAGAGCAAGGGGCCAATTTTCAGGCTGCTGGGGCCAAATCCAGATTTGCAGCTGATCAGCTGTGTGACGACCGACAAGTCACACCCTTCTCTGGGCTCTGGCTGCCTCCTGCAATGTACAGATTCAGGGTTGCATCAGATCTCTGTTTTCCAAAATGTGTTCTAAAGGATGTTAGTAATTAAATGGACAAGGGTCCCCATGATTAATTTCATCAGGAATTGCATTTCAGTCCTAATAAATGAGATCAGAAATAACAGCAGCTTAAACAGGATGGAAATGTACTTTTCTTTCAAGTGAAGGAAGTCCAGAGATAAGCAGTCCTGAGCTGGTCTGATTCCTCAACCTTTCTCCTCTACCATCCTTCACCGTGGCTCCTAACTTCAGAGTCATGCTGTGGCTCAAGATGGTTGCCAGAGCTCTAGCTATCATGTCTCCATCCCATGGAACAGGAGTGAAGAAGTCTGAAGCCTGGTGGACAGAATGGTGTTTCCCCTGGATCTCTCACTACCCTCTCAATTGCCTTTCCTGAAGTCCCTTATGACACTTTCATTTTTAGCTCATGGGTCAGAATGTAATCACATGACCACATCCTGCTGCAAGAGGTGATAGGAAATGCAGCACTTTAGTCCAGGGTATTGCCAGTGTGAATGAACTCAGAGTTCTGTGACCAAGGGAGTTGGAGAGCATGCGTGTTCGGTGACAAGCCATCCAGACTGCAACTGCAGAGGAGGCGTGCAGTAGGCTGGATTGTCATGGAGTAGAAATCTCTTCTCTGTGCATTTCAGAGATTTTTATATGCCTACGGACGCTGTCAGACTTCCTGTATGAAGCATGTCCCATAATTATTTGATTATAGACTTCTTTCGTTGAAGAACGTCACATGCAATGAAGTCTAAGACAATCTGAGGAAAGCTCTATGCGATGAGCTCAAATGCCCTTGGTGAATGACAAGGCGCTGGATGATCTAGATGAGACGTCCCCCTCTCTCACCAGATGCTTTGAGGGCAGCCACGATTCCCATTCATCTTCCCCTCATGCTGACCTCCTGGGCGCCCCTGACGACCTCAGGGATGACGAGGGAGGCCTCTGTGGACACTGGCTTCTCTGCACTTAGGGGGACTCGCGAGGATCCCTTCTTCCTTGTCACATCTATGCACGTGCTGGTGAGTTTTTATTGAGATGAGATCATGGGGCGTTAGGCAGCAAAGTCTTGATTTGATTCACATCAAGTGAGGATGTAATTGGAAGCAATCAGACTGAAGTGTCCCATTTTAGGAAAAGCCCTTGATGCAGCGAAACTTAGTGACAGTGCAGTCATGATTTAAAGGGCCAGTTAATTAGAAAAGAAGAGAGAGAATAAGAAAATGATCCTGCCTCGTGTTCCCTTCAGGCCAGGCTCTGTACTTGTTCCATTCACAAGGTGATGATACAGGATGATGTCCACATGCAATCCTAACTTTCCAACTTTCCAGGGGCATCACTGCTCCATTTATACGTGTTTGTGAGCCCCTGCTATCTTGGAAGCCCTTTGTCTTTGTCCTTCAGAAGCTCACAGTCAAGCAGAAGAGAAGAATAGAAACAAAAGTCAGAAAACAGTTCCCAGGTCCTTGTAGAGCAGCAGATGGTGGGTAGAGAGGAGCCAGGTGGTGAAGGGGTGAGCGCTGGAGGAAGACGTGCCTTGGCTACTGTGCTTTAGACTTTCTGGAAATTATTTGACTTATTTGTGCCTTAGTTTCTAATAAGTAAAATGGAATAGAGAAGAATTTGGTTGAGAGTTGACCTATGAACCAGGAAATCATGGTTCAATTCCCAGTCAGGGCACATTCCAAGGTTGTAAGCTTGATCCCCAGTAGGAGGCGTGCAGGAGGCAGATGATCAATGGTTCTTTCTCATCATCGATGTTTCCAACTCTCTCTTTCTCTCTCCCTCTCTCTCTCCCTCTCTGAGATCATTAAAAATATATTTTAGAAAAGAATTTCACCCTAGCTGGTTTGGCTCAGCAGACAGAGCATCGGCCTGTGGACTAAAGGGTCCTGGGTTCCATTCCTGTCAAGGGCACATGCTGGGGTTGCAAACTTGATCCCCAGTAAGGGGCGTGCAGGAGGCAGCCAATCAATGATTCTCTCTCATCATTGATGTTTCTATCTCTCTCCCCTCTCCCTTCCTCTCTGAAATCTCTCTCTCTCTCTCTCTCTCTCTCTCTCTCTATATATATATATATATATATATATATATATATATATATATATATAATAATTTCCCTCTGACAGGATAGTTTACACTATAAATCACTCACCTAGCATTGGACCTGGCATGGGAGCATTCAGTGGTGGCTTTACTGTTGTAGCTGCAGCTGTAGTTAGTAACTTTATTTACTCTTCTTACTATTGTCATGGCAATAGAGCCATGGAGCCACACAAAGGAGAAGAGGACAGTTGGGGAGAGGGGCTGAGTGAAGAATAGCTTCATACCATGGCAACTTTGGACTGAACTGCAGAAGAGAAAATGTTCCAGGAGATGAACGTATCTCAGTGGTCATCTGGACCAGCCTGCCCAGCATTTCAGACCACATCTGTGGTCCATGCCGCACTCTTATTGGCTACCAGCGGCCAGTTCCAGCGAGTTCCAACCAGCAGACATCTTTCTTTAGCTGGCTCTGTCTACATATTTAAATTTGAATGATTCTCTCCCATTTTATGACTGTCATCCCCAGTCCCTATAGAAGTTTTACCTGATGTCTTTCTGACCATCTTCTAGGTAAAGGTATAGGTAAAAAGAGAGACAGTGGCCAAGCCCTTTGGAAGGAGTGAGGCCTGAATCAAAAGGCTCACAGTGAGGCAGAAGGCAGAAGGTGGAGAAGGGGCTGGACCACGGGACAGGTGAGGGAACCTGGGCAGAATGTACCAAGTGAGAGTGTGCCACCTCCATGGACCTGTTCAGAGCTGCTCACAACTCTTCCTAACCACGGCAGAACCTTGAGCAAAGGACCCCCACCTCTTGCAGCCTTCGATGTCCTTGTTTCAAAAGGAAGGTGTGGGTTAATGGTGTCAAGAGGATCTGATTCCAATTACCCGGTTCTCCAGAGGCATCGTAGGAGGGCTCTGGCAGGAGGAAAAGCATCTCCATCTATAGATCCACATATGTCACCCAGAAGCTTCTGAGGCTCTTGGAATTTCTTGCATGAAGTCCCGCTATCCAGAGAATGATCCCCAACATGCAGTTTCTTTGATAAGCAGTTACATCATCTCTCTAGATGCTATCACCAGCATCCTCAGCATACAGGGGTTGTTTGTGAAAATGCAGGCTCTCGGGGTCACCCTGAGAAATATGGTCTATTCAGATGCAGGGGCCCAGTCTCTCCGCCCCCTCCCTCTGACTCAGAGCCGAGCAGCAGGGCTAGTTGGGATTTCAGTTTTGTTCTCATGTTTTAATTGCATTTATTTTTCAATTGACATACCATATTATATAAGGTTCCAGTGAACAGCATGGGAATTAGACATTTATATGACTTATAAAGTGATCACCCCATAGGTTACATGCCCATCTGACATCACCCGTGGTTATTACAATATTCTTGACGCTGTTCCCTATGCTGTAGTATTTTTAGTACATCCATGTGACTGCTTTTATAACTGGCAATTTGTACTTCTTCATCCCTTTCACCTTTTTCAACCAGCCCTCCTATCCTCCCCTTCCCTCTGGCAACCATTAATTTTGTTTTGTGTATCCATGAATGTGTTTCTGTGTTGCCTGTCCATTTATTTTGTTATTTTTAGATTCCACATATCAGTGAAATCATTTGGTGTTTGTCTTTCTCTGTCTGACTTATTTCACTTAGCACAATACCCTTTAGGTCCATTTATGTTGCTGCAAATGGCAAGATTTCATTATTTTTATATGGCTAATATTTCATTGTGTATATGTATCACACCTGTCAGAATAGCTACCACTAATAAATCAACAAACAGCAAGTGATGAGGATGTGGAGAAAAGGAAACCCTCATCCACTCTTGGTGGGATTATAAATTGCTGAAGCTGGTATGCAGATTCCTCAAAAATTAAAAATAGGACTACCATAAGACCCAACAATTCCACTTCTGAGTATGAATCCCAAGAAATAAAAAAACAACAACAACATTAATTCAAAGGCGTATATACACCCCTACATTCCTTGCAGCATGATTTACAATAATACAAGCAGAGCCAATATATGGAAGCAGCCCAAGTGTCCATCGATAGACAAATGGATAAAGAAGCTGCTTTCGGCGTTTAAAGGAAATAGCTCCTCAGTCCTCAGCTTCCCTCCTGTGCTCACTGAAGTTCTTAGTAATGTTTCATGACACTCCTGTTCACAAATGTATGAAAGTAAAAATTAAAGCGGAGCTTTTCTGATGAAGGTTAAATTATTATTATTTTTTTAATTTTAAGGCTTCTTGAGGACATTAAACTAGTTTGTCTAAGTCCTGTGCCTTGTTTTTTTTCATTGATACATTGGGAGCTTTAATAAGGAACATTTTCCTTGAATCCAGGGGTCCGACCATCAAAAGAGGAGGCAACCAGAATGGGCACAGGAACCATGTCCCCACTCAGCAGAGGTACAGAAGATGGAAAGTAGCACATTGAAAAGAGTTCTTGTCACCTGGTCAGCTTGGCTCAGTGGTTGAGCATTGACCTATGACCCAGGAAGTCTTGGTTTGATTCATGGTCAGGGCACATGCCTGGGTTGTGGGCTCAATCCCCAATGTGGAGCATGCAGCAGGCAGTCAATCAATGATTCTCTCTCCTCATTGATGTTTCTATCTCTCTCTCTCTCCTTTCCTCTCTGAAATCAATAAAAGTCTATTTAAAAAATAAAAGAGCCCTAGCTGGTTTTGCTCAGTGGATACAGTGTTGGCCTGCAACTGAAGGGTTCTGGGTTCGATTCTGGTCAAGGGCACATGCCCAGGGTTGCAGGCTTGGTCCCTTGTGGGGGGCATGAGGGAGGCAGCCAATCAATGATTCTCTCTCATCGTTGATGTTTCTCTCTCTCTCTCTCCCTCTCTCCCTTCCTCTCTGACATCAATTATATATATATATATATATATATATATATATATATATATATATATATATATAATAAAATAAAAGAGTTTTTCTCAGGGAAGCCAGTGCATCAGTCTTGAAGGCAAATGTCATCTGTGTGTGTCTTCATGGTTGAGAGCTGCCATGGTGGCCAGGATGGGTTTCCCAGTGTGGGCTAGACTCCCAGCACCACACCACACTCAGTAGCCATGCAACGTAGCCAGTCTGGATTAAAGTCTAAATGTGTAATGATCATATATTTTTTTGGAATGCATGTGCGTATTCAATTAAATAGCAGTTGCCTGTCATATAATAAGGACCAAAATGTGTTGACGACTTTCTTGCTTTTCTCCTATTCTCAGGATGGTTTCATTCATTCAAGTCTTTTTCCAAAATATAGTTAGCTTACTAGTATGTACTTGGGGCCTGGAAAACCTAATACCAGCATATGAACTACATTTTTTAATTAACAAGTCTATATTGAACATCTTTTCAGTTTATAAACTGTGCCATGCACCATGGGAAATGTAGAATTGGTCCTTTATTCTAAAGGAGCGTAGTTGGAATGGCAAAGCGGAAACACATGCATAATTGAATGACTGTAAAAGTCTACAATGGGATTATAGGAAGGGTGCTCTATGGCCATTTGGGACTCATGGATCAATAGTAGAATGATTGGCATGTGTTTGAGCTCTTCAAGGCAGGCAGCTTCACTTCTTCATCTCTGCATGCCCCAACCCTATCTTCAATGACACAAAGTGGGGCATCAGTGAATGTGTCTTAGGTGAATAGATGAATGGATGGGTGAGTTAATACATGAATAGGGTTCTATTTTTTATTTCTATGACTGGCATTAGGCTCACAGATTCTGTGGTCAGCCATATAAACAAGGCAAAGTGGAGGTAGATTTCTCTGTTCTCAGGAATCTGGACCTTCAGTTGGAATACTTGAATGAGGAGGGGCTCAATGGGTGGAACCATCTGAAGCTCATTCATTCCCATGCCTGGTGCTCAATATTGGCTGCAGGCTGTAACTGATGGGGGCACCTTCATGTGGCCTAGTTGTATGGCCTGGGCTTCCTCACATTGTGTAGGTTCTATGAGTGACATCTCAAGACAGAGAAACAGACAAGGACTATATTTTCTTTACCTACCTAGTGTCAGAGGTCACACAGTATCACTTCTGGTCTCTTAACAGATAAGTCCACAGTCACAAATGCTTCCCAGTTATGGGGAAGGGGACAAAGACTTTCCCTCTTGCTGGGAAGTGCTACGGTTTTGGAAGAACTAGAAATATTGTGGCCATTTTTGGAAAACCCTCCATAAGTGTGACACATCTGAATGGATAAATGAATGAATGAATTCTTCTGATTTCAGATGCACCCCAGTTTGAGCTGAAGT
>NW_005871276.1:880561-888428 GCF_000147115.1 Myotis lucifugus | reverse complement strand
GAGTAGAATTTGACAGAATGTTGAAGACTTAGTAGAATTTTGAAAGTCAGGGGTGAAGGGCCTCTTCTGAACTTAGGATGTAAAGGAATGATTCAGGGGAACACAGAGCAAACCAATTGAATTGGAGACCTGGAAACATGAGGGGAATGTGAAGGAAGACAGGACTGGAGGGATCTTCAGAGCTGAGGACCATGGCCACGGAATGAATTACCATGCAAAGCTCATCTTGCCATTTCCCATCTAATTCCTTAGAGACAGTGGAGGGACACATGGGCTGTGTTTCAGGTCAACGTGTAGTGAATCAGCAAAACCCACTTGAGAGAGGGTGGGAGATAAGGGACAGGCATAGAAGGTTGATTCTTGTGACTCTGGAGATGAGGAAAACTGAACAAAAAGGACCATTACTCAACTGCTTTTATTTAAAATGACACTTAAATCTTTTCTTTCCTGAAGAAATGGACAAGGAAAAGAATGAACATATCCATTTTCTTTATCTTTGGAGGCCAACACAGAGGTGGAAAGTGCTCTCCAAGGAAAGTGAGGTAAGGTCACTGCATTTACCCAACTCCATCCCCTGAGCTTAAAATGCAGGCTGGCCTGCGAGAAACTTTTATTTCTCCCTCCGATGCTAATTGAATGTGCAGATAGAGGTACCAAAGTGACTACTACATTAAAATGAAATATGTCCCCGGAGTCCCTGTTCCATCCATTCGCTCGCCCACTGCCCTCTACCCTGGCAGAATGATAACTTTTTCTGGCCAACAAAGACCATCTTCAGTTATTATTTCTCTTTGTCTCTTTTCATATTTTCTAATGGAAGCATTTCAGTATCTGCTGGTGAGAAAATTAGCCATCTGAACTCTGCTTCTTCTT
Organism: Myotis lucifugus; assembly: GCF_000147115.1. NCBI lineage: Eukaryota > Metazoa > Chordata > Mammalia > Chiroptera > Vespertilionidae > Myotis > Myotis lucifugus. The sequence continues at coordinate 887,555 of NW_005871276.1, read as the reverse complement.
CTCTCTCATTTTCTTTCTTTCCATGTCTCTGTCTTCTCATAAGATTAGTGAGAAAATTCAGCATTGACTCTCTTGCAAGCTTTTGGCTCTGCACAGCCTGGGTAACACATGGAAGGGGCTAAGATTAAACCTTAATTTAACTCTGTCTCTCACCCAAACATCACCAGACTCCTGGCCCCATCTGACTCTTTATAATTTTCTAAGAAGCCTGGAGGAGGATGGCCCCGCAATGCCCGTTCCTCCAATGTGACCTTCTTTGCCTGGTGGTAAAATCCAAGATGGAATTAGGAAGGAGAGGAGAGTGTGAAGAAATGAATATGTATTGAGTTCCTGGCATATGCCAGGTACTTTAAATGCATTATCCTTTTAGATAGAACAGCCCTAAGAATAAATATATGGTTTTCCTGCACTGATTGCCAACATACTGATTGTCATTGAGGCTGGAATATGCCTGAGTGTGCCCACTGGCCAGCACAATCCCAGTGACCAGAAGTTCCAACAATGGCTCTCAAAGTAGGTGTTGCCTAGTGTTCTTCATTACATTAGCCAAACATATGTAAATACCTATATAAACATTTATATGTATACACATCCTACATAATAAAAGGGTAATGTGCAAATTGACTGAACGTCTGAACAACCAGTTGCTATGGTGTGCACTGACCACCAGGGGGCAGACGCTCAATGCAGGAGCTGGTCCAGGCCCACAGGCCCCAATTGCCCAATCGAGGCCTGCTGGCCAACCTCTTGGTTCTTTCCGCTGGCCGGCAGGCTCCGATCACCTGATGGTGAATGGGGATCTGGGGGTGGGTGGCAGTGGGGGACAGGCCCAGCAGCTGGCAGCTGGGGAAGATGCCCCTGATCACAGGCCAGGCCTAGGGACCATACCCATGCACAAATTTCATGTGCTGGGCCTCTAGTAATATATAAATGAAGAATCTTCTGTATAATAATTATTGAATAGATACGTATACAACTCACACTGTCTTGCTTGTGTACATGGGCCCTGGATCCAGACCAGCCTTTCTCAACATTCTTGCCCAACAATGTCCTGCATCAAGAGCTGCCTCTGTGGTCCATGCAGCCACCCCACACCCCACTGCCCTTTCTCAGCACCTCCTTGTAATTGCTTGTTCCAAGGCCACCCCCCCTTGGGAATCTGTCCATCTTGGAGGGTGGATGTTCATCTTTTCCTCCCAGTAATTTCTGTGCCTCAGTCCATGCCTGAGACCTCCTGGAGTCATAAACATGCTTCTGGGAGAAATGAACCAAGGCAACCTGAGGTCTTAAGAGCCATTCTCTTCATATCTTGAAGTGTCTCTTAAAAAAGGACCTCCTTCACCTAAAAAGAGCTTTCCACTGAAGGATAATTAATTTGGAAATGAAAGTACATGTAGGAAGCAGAGCAAGAAAAGAAGGAAGGATACATATACTCAAACTGTCACCACACTTAGGGCTCCGTAGGACCATTTCATCATTTAAGAAAAAGGCAAAACCACTGTGCATATAATTGAATTTAAATGGTGAAAATCATATTCCTTCTCACTGTGCATTAGAGATACTATTTTAAAAGAATTTCTAATATAAACACATTCTCTCCAGCCCTCATTTTCCCCCTTTTGCTCCTGCTCTCAGGCACAAATTACTGTTAAGTTGGGCTGAATAATGAATGCAAACAGTCAGTGTCATTAATGACAAAGTGTAATATTGAGCTGATGAGACCTCTTGTTTGCAAAGCTTTTTTTCCCCCCAAACATTCCTCTGCCAGGATCACTGGAAAAATGATTTATATTCAACTGAGTATCTAATTGAAAGCTTATGAACCCGTGGAAATGTAGACTAGCAGGTCTGATATCCTGAGCAAAAAATATAGAAATAAAATGCCCTTCTCCTTGGATGATCACACTTACTGGTATACTGCAGTCTCTCATTCGGAAGAAGAGCTTCCACTTTACAGCTAATGCAAGTCGCACACAGATAAGCTCTCGGCTTATTAGTGTCCATCATGGCGTTTGGAAAGGGTTTACTTGAGTAGAAGTTCATTTTGCCCTGTTACAGTTGCTGAAGTGTGGCAAGCCCTGACGTCAACTTCCTGGCAGACACATGTTCCTTGAGATGTGAGGGTCATACAGATGAGCATCCTCTTGGAGAGGGCTATCCACTTCCCCATGTCCAGATGACCTTGAGGCAGTAAGGAGGGTGGGGTGGGTCCAGGGTCTGAAGGGCTATCCACTTCCCATGTCCAGATGACCTTGAGGCAGTAAGGAGGGCTGGGAAGCTCCAAGAGCTCTAATATTTCTAGCTTTATTTTACTTTTTAGCTAAGTAGGTGTCACTGCTTGCCCCAGTCTGTGAATTTTATAGATAAAAACATTAAGGCTCTAATGTAGTTCTTAGAACAGTCTACTCAGAAGATATGTGGAGGAGAAATGAATACTAGAGGTAGGAAAGCCATGGGTTTGTAGGACCAAAGGCCACAAGAACTTAGAAGTATCTGCCATAACAATGATAATCAAAATTGTAACTAACTAGGTGATAGGTATTAAACTGTGCTAATAAGTTTAGGTGCACCAGCTCCATTAAAAACATCACAATTCCTAAATAAAGGAGGTTCTATGCATCTTTCCAGTGCTTGGATGACAATATAGAGGCTCAGAGATATTAATATATCGTCCCAGTTCAGAGTGATGTCTAGAAACTGGCAGACCTGGGACTTGAACTCAGGCCAGTGTGACTGGTGCCCATTATATTGTCACCCATCACTTGTCACCACTATGGGCCACAACACACAAATAGTTTCAAGAAACATGTCTCTGACCTAATAAATGTGTATTTTCTACCATTGTGTGGCTGTTGTTGGAATAATAAATAAATGCATCTCAAAAACTTTCTCTTTTCGCATTTGCTGCTTCAAAGCTCTGGACTAAATTCATTGCTCAATCACAATAATTTTATCAGCCCTCAAATTAAATGTATTCGCCTATCCTTCTATAGGGATTTTACATTTCTGGTTTCATTTTCACTGTCTTAAAGGATATTTTATTATAAGCATTTCTTCTGGATCATTTTTGAGGAGAACTATACAATTAAGAACTTTTACATGAATTAACCTTCTCTTGTTGTTGGGGAAGATCACTTTGTAGATCAGGAAACAAAGGAAGTTAAAGGACTTGCCCAAATGAGTGAACTGGGAAATTCTGGAACCAACACACTTTCTAACTATCCCTACGCTATGTTCAATGATCAGTCCATTCTATCACATTGCCTATTGCATGTGCAGAAGAAATACTATTTTTTCAAAATTAAATTTTCAGAAAAGTGGTCACATGACAAAGCAGACAGGTCCCAGCGTGACCACAATGAACAGAGGTCATATCCATCCTGCATGGGAAATAAAATGTACCTGCAATTGTCTATTGAGATTTGAGACTTAATTTTTATTTCAGAGTAATCTGGCCTCTTCTGACAGGAACAGCCTCCCACCATGTACAATTTCCCTGACCATGACCATAGCCATTCCTTGAAAGCAGCCTGCATTCTCTTGTCCATTCTCTACTCAACAGACTCCATTAGCAATCCCAGCTCCCCTGCAAGCCTGATGTCTCAGTCAGGCGTCGCCAGGGAAACAGAACCAATGGGATGTATAGAGAGAAAGACACACTTTAAGGAACTGACTCAGGTGCTGTGGGAGGCCGTCAAGTTCAACATCTTCATGGTAGACCAGAAGGCTGGAGACACAGGAAGAGTTGCATTCTTGAATCCTAGTCTGTTGGCAGAAATCCCTTTTCTTACAGGGAGGTTGGTCTGTTTCCTCTGAAGTTCTTCAACTGATTGCATGAGGCCCACCCACAGTATGGAGGATAATCCACTCTACTCAAAGTCCACTTAACTCAAACTAATTCAAGCTAAAACGTACCTTCACAGAAATATCCAGAACAATATTTTATCAAATATCTGGGTACTATGGCCCAACCAAATTAACACATAAAATTAAACATCAGGCCTGGTTAGACCCAACTGTTCACTTTCCCTGCATCTGCCCCCAAGGAGCTGATTGTGGCTGGAGCCCATTACAAAATGAGGCTGAGGGAATGAATTTCATGAAGTGACCATGTCTGACTTAGGCATTTCATCTAACTAGACAACCCTGTATTTGCCATGTAAATTCGCTTTCCCACCTTCAGAGCTGATGGTTTCACAGCTGCTTTTTTCAAATATCCACCCACCTCCACCACACTCTCTCCTGCTGACCCCACCTGACATTTCAAAGAAGTTGAACACAATCAGATACAAACCGTCCATCTTAATTTCTCCAGTGACACTGGTCGCATGTGTCTGCATCCACAATGCCTGGCTTCCCCCCATTGATGGAGGGGTACCCCTTTTATCCCTAAGACCAACTCCTTCTCTTATGCATACTGCACCATGACCATTTGCTTCTTCAAGGACTAAATTCCTCCAGTATTTGTTTATTCTAATCAGCAGCATCATTTTTTTTCTCTACCAGACCATTCTTGTCAGCCCACAAATTCGCCACAAGATAGCCTCCCAAAATAAAATCCCCACACTCTCCCTTCCCCTCCGACTACCATGACTGTTGTCTAGGTGTGCACGGCAGCATCCCCACCCTAGAGTTTTCTATAAACTGACAGCAGCTGTCCATCCTCCCTCATTCACCAATCACCTCCTCAGCAAGGCGCTCTGAGACCGTTCTAGCTCAATACCTCATTCCCAGTACTGTACTGTGCTCTGTATGTTTCCTCTTTACATGGGGTCACTTGATGGAATTATTACCATGTATGTTTGTGTCTATTTGTTTACTTACTCCTGTGCATGCTGATGGTCTAGCTCAACCCCTAGAATAGAAGTGAATTGAAGGCAGGTCTTTGGACCCTATACAAGCCCCTGCCTGCCCACCACCATCCGAATATTCCATGGCTGAATGGCCACACTTTCCAGGCAAACTGCAACCAGCTTGAATTCTTACCTGGAAGGGAAATGGGGCTACATACAAAGAAGCATCCGAGTCTGCAGAAATGTGTGTCTGGCTCAAAACGGCACTTACCGATTCACATAACACAGCAGGGCACTGAGCTTCCCAGGCTAACGCACCTGCGTGCTCAGGTTTGCCTGCAATGCTGGGAGGGTGCCTGCTTAATAGTCACCCCCAGGTAGGGGGGGGAAGTACTTCCAGGCTGCAGAGCTGCCTCCACCAGAGGCCAAGGCCCACCCCAGCTCCCAGGAAGGAGAGCTGCCTGCAGCTTTGAAAAGAGAACATTTTTGTGATGCCTCTCGTGTTGTGATAGCTGTGGATTTGGTTTTTACTTTCAGGTGCCCGACCCACCGAGGTTACCAACACATAAAACCTCGCACCCGGCCCCAGGCCTGGCACCCTGCAGCCGAACACTCTGCAATTTATGTCGTTTCCTTGGGATCATTCTCCAGATGCGGGTCTGCGGGGTCTGAGGGCACGCGCGTGTTTAAAGGTTTTGAAGCGGGATGCCAAATTGCCCTGCAGAAAGCAGGATGGCTTGATGCTCCCCGTGCCGGGCTGAGCGGCGCCCGCCTCGCCTGCAGGATGCATGCTTCTCTCTGGCTCTGCAGTCTGAACACGGGGGTCTTTTCCTATGTGTGTGTGTGGGGGGGTGGGGGGGGCAAAGAGCTGCTGGTGCTGCCTCTCCCATCTCCACAGGTGTTAACCCCTTTCTAACACCTTGATCACACCACCCACTCAAGGTAAGCAAAGGCAACCCTCCTACCCTGCTTGCCAGGGCCCTGACTGCCTTGTGGAACCAGCCAGTGCTGTCCTCCTGAGATGAATAGGTCCGGAGGCGCGCTCCACACCCGGGGTGCCTGCCCCCACCTGCTCCATTTTAATGCCATACTCTCCCGGCAGCTCCCACAGGAATGGACACATCTCCCGCTTTCTCAGGTCCAGCAGCTTCTCAAAGGCAGCACAGGGGCCTCCCGCAGAGCTGGAAGTGAATGCTGGTGGCTCCCTGCAAAGTTCATCATGCAAGGCCCTGCGGCCCTGGTGCCAGGTCATGGCCATGGCCTCTGTCAGGCCCTGGGAAAGGAAACTCCCGGGCCCCGCTGAGCTGGGGGACTGGGTGAGGCAGACAGGTGCTCTGTTGTCACCTCCTGCCCCATCGCATTCTTATTTGGGGAAAGGTGATGGGATGCAGGATGCGATGCTGCCAGAGTCCACAGGCTAAGTCAGTCTGCGACTTTGCAGCTGGCTGCCCAGTGGAGAAGTGACAATGCTGCGTGCATCTAATTAATGGTAAATGTCCCACCAGGTGGTTCATCTCTGCCTGGTCCAGGAAGCATCCTATATAATAAAAGGCTAATATGTAAATTGTCCCCTTGACCGGGAGTTCAACCAGGAGTTGGACCAGGGGGCAGGGCCAGCTGGGGGGAGGGGCCCTGGGCGGTTGGCCAGCGGATTAGGGGTAGAGCCAGCCAGCCAACCACCCGCAGCCCCTCCCCCTGGCTGGCCCCCCAACCCCAATTGGGGGTGTGGCCAGCCCACCAACTGCCCGCAGCCCCTCCCCCTAGCCGGCCCAGCCTGATCGGCCCCAATCAGGGCAGGCCAGCGGGACCCCACCAGTGCATAAATTTGTGCACCAGGCCTCTAGTGTTATTCATAAAAAGAGTCACAGCGTCTATTGATGGACCAGGAGACACCAGGCACTCTCCTGGGGCTTGGTAAGCATTGCCAGGCCCAGTTCTCACCACGCATTAAGCAGATAAGAACCTGAGGCTCAGGAGAGATGACCACTGGTTCCAAGTCCTCACTATGGAACTAGAGTTCCAAGGCATGGGCTAGCTTCTAGCAGGGAGCTGTTACTGTGGAACGATAGAGCCCTGATCCTGCTGGTGTGAGTGTGTGTGTGTGTGTGTATGTGTGTGTGAGTGTGTGTGTGAGTGTGTGTGTGTGTGAGTGTGTGTGTGTGCGTGTGTGTGTGTGTGTGTGTGTGTGAGTGTGTGTGTGG
>NW_005871276.1:840455-880359 GCF_000147115.1 Myotis lucifugus | reverse complement strand
GGTAGGATACAGCTCCGGGTCTAACACTATCTCTGCTGGAAGAGGGAACAAAAGTAAAGGTGTTCCCTGCATAGAGAACGGCTGCCTGTGGCAAGTTCACCTGTGACACCCGAGGATCACTTCCCTTTCCTTAAGATCTGGATGCCTTACCTGGACTATTTGCCCGTAGCAGCAGCCACAGCACTCCGACGATTGTAGCGTCCATCCACGGACTTGTGTTCCAATCCTATAGAAGATCACATATGTGATGACAAATAAGCCCAAGGCAACCTGTCATGCAGCCTCCATCCCCACTCCCCTGTCCTTACATGACTTTGATGGAAGGGACTGAACCAGAAAGCCTGGGACACTTGCATCTCCTCCCGGGTCTGTGCCCAGCTCAGTGTGGATTTGGAGGCACAAACTTAGAAAGCTTCTTTGGAAAATCTTTATTGTTTATAAAAAACTAGAGGCCTGGTGCATGAAATTTGTTCACGGAGGGGGACCCTTAGCCCAGCCTGTACCCTCTCCAATCCAGCAGTCAAATATCTCTCTCACAATCTGGGACTGCTGGCTCCTAACTGCTCACCTGCCTGCCTGCCTGCCTGATCACCCCTAACCACTCTGCCTGTTAGCCTGATGCCCCTAACTGCTCCCTTGCCAGCCTGATTGCCCCCTAACTGCTCCCCTGCTGGCCTGATATATCCCTAACTGCTCCCCTGCTAGCCTGATGCCCCTAATTGCTCTCCCCTGCCGGTCTGATAGCCCCTAACTGCCTCTGCCTCGGCCCCTGCCATGGTGGCTTTGTCCGGAAGGATGTCTGGAAGATGTCTGGTCTAATTAGTATATTACACTTTTGTTAGTATAGATAGTTTTCTCTGTGATGTCATACTCACACATATGAGTATGCATCCAAGACACACCATGTCTTCCTGCATCTCCCAGGGCAACTGCTCACCCACCTTCCAAACAGCCCCCCACTTCGCTCTGGCTCCTATGTGGCCATGCTCCAAGGTTGCCGGGTCTAATAGAGAGAGTTCCAGGATGAATTCTCCCTTGTCTTTTGTCTGCCTGGTTTATTTATTTTATGCTTTTAATGCCTTAGTGTCCACTTACAGAAACTCTAGCAGCAATCTCTCTTCTTTAATAATGAATACATTCAGCGAGGAAATGTGGGTGCCTTATTCCCACACACTCTCGTAACTAAGAGAAGGCAGGAAATACACTCCCTTTTATTAAACACTTGCTAGATGCACACACAGATACACATGCCATATACATGACATACACACAAACACATATAGGCACACACACATGCATGGGCACATACACAAACACACATGTAGACACATCGCACACACATGCACACACACCCATATAATGTAACCAATTCCACAAATGACATCTGCTATTACGAAACTGGCTTTGCAGTTTAGAAAATGGAATTCTTACATTTACTAATGAAACACAGTTAAAATCCTCTAACATGGTCTGCATTAACGTCAACAGCCCTGAGGACATTTCTCTCCTCCTCCCTGTGTGGAGAGGGAATCCTCCTTCTAGAACACAATCCCTGTGCGTGCCTCTCATTCTTCATTTCTTCTGGCCAGCCTCCCCGCTCTGGGTGCTGGTTGTTTCATCTCTCTCTAAGATGTAACTAAACCGTGTGCCCTGCCCATCCTGAATACAAATGGCCGCTCTGAGCTTTCAGAGATGCTCACATTGAAAAAAATAATAATAACATCGGGTGGGGATTACTTCTGGAGCATAACATTCTGAATTTGACTTATTGTAATTGCCTTCTTGCCTGTAAAATTTCTTATTGATTACAAAATTATAGAATGCTGTCGGCTACTAGAGAATCCTGTGCATGCGGGGGTGACAGCAGCCTCTGAATAGACAAAACACACCAGCGAGCAGGTGGAGACAAGTGCTCACATGATGAACTTTGGGGATCAAAGCAACAGGGGTTTATCCTACAGCAGGAGGGGGGTTGATGGGAGATTAACACCAAGGGGATGGATGCGGCCTCTGTGTGTTGCCATTGCCTTAAAGAAGGGACATTTCTGCCCTAGCCAGTTTGTCTCAGTGGATAGAGCATCAGTCTGCAGACCAAAAGGTCCCGGGTTTGATTCTGGTCAAGGGCAGGTACCTCAGTTGCAGGCTTCATGCCGGCCTGGGCCCTGATCAGGGCGTGTACAGGAGGCAACCAATCGATGTGTTTCTCTCACATTGCTATTTCTACCTGTCTTTCCCTCTCTCTTCCACTCTCCCTAAAAATATCCTTGGGTGAGAATTAAAAAAAAAGAAAAAGAAAAAAGAAAGAAGGGACATTCCATTTCATTTGTGGATCAGAACCCCAGCTGCCATGCATGGCACCTGGTGCTGTTCTAGAAAATGCGTGGCCCCTGGGCTCGGGGGGAAGGGTGGTGATCTGTCCCATTGGCTGATTTCTGTGGTGCAAATACTTCCACCGTGGCTCATTTCAAGCCACCAAAGGGGTGTCACTAAACATAGACCTGGTAAGCAAGGCATCCGAGTGGCTCCCCAGGGGGGGGGGGCCTGGGGGGCATGGGCTCCAGCCCTCCACCAGCGTGGGGTCTCTTGGTTGCCCTTCCCTGGGTAGCACCTTGTGTTAGGCTGAGAACCCTCCAGAAGCAGACACTGAAACGACCTCTGAGCCATACGACATTCATCGAGGGATACGTCTGAGAATAATAAAGAGGAGCAGGAGCAGGAGGGGTCTTTAGAGATGTGGGTTGGACGCCTGTGAAAACTGAGTCAGGGAAGCAGCGGGGGGCGGGGGGATGGCCTCAGGCCACAGGCAGGTCCGCTCTGGGAAAGTCCTGCCAGGGCTGGGGGTGCCCAGAGTGGACTCCCTGGTAGAGGGACTCTCTCAGCGGCAGAAATGGCCTGGTCCTCGTGCCCCCAATGGAACCTCTGAACACTGGCTGGGGGCCACCAAGAGAATGATGGCAGGAGTGTGGGCACCACACAGGATCCCGGCCCCGAGGTGTGGCACCTGCAGGCTGTCAGCTAACTACACACCTTAAAGTGGAAGTTCTATCTCAGAAGATCTGAGCAGCCCCTTCCCGGGTGACCTCATGTCTGAACCCACTGGGAGGGCCGGGGAGGCAGCCTGGGCAGGTGCCCACGACCTCCTGCGTTGGCATCCCCAGGGTCAGGTAGGAAAAATACAGCTTCCTGGGACTTTTGGAACTGTGGGGTCAGACTCTGGGGAATTTACATTTTTAACGGGTCAACTTTGTTTGGGGTTTTGTTTTTTTTTGAGGGGGGCGCTGATTAATTCAAAATAGGATGACTTGTTTGGGGTCAGATCTTGCCACAGAAACTTGGAAGAAAAGCTTGCTTTAGCTCCTAATGTGCAATTTCTTTGTCTACCACGTGGATATGATCCTAAAGTGATGATCTGGGTTAGAACTTTTACTCTAATCTTTATCCTCTTGGATGTTCTTCTGACGCAGAATGCTGGCACCCTACACATCCAGACGAACATTACCATTGCGAGGTCATTAAAACAACCACCTTGGGAATAATTCCTTTGTCTGACAATAAGAGAAAAACGATTAAGGTGTCTGTGGGTTCTCAACCCCGGGGCACATCAGGGTCTCACAAGAACTGCAAAAGTGCCGGGGGCTGAATGAATTGGTGGTGGGAGGTTGGGTACCCTGACATTGGAGCTTTCCCAAAGTTCCCCCCACCTCATTCCCGTGTCCAACATCCCAAACATGACAGACTGTGACAAAATCATAAAACTGGTGTTACCGAGCATTTAAAATAACCTCTAAAATGCTTACAGTAAGCCTAAGTAGCAAGAAACACCAACAACGTCAAATATCCATGCAGAGGTCAGAGGTCAGAAGAAACTGTAATGCAAGGTCAGCTGTTGTTTCTGGGCATTTACTTTCTGGATTTGTTAAATTATTGTATTTCCAAACTTTAGAAATGTTCCTTCATGAGTGTGTACGTGCCTGCTAACGACCACCAGGAACATGTGTGCATGGAGTGGGTTACCTGTGGCAGATTAGCCATCCACAGTGAACATGCCCAGCTAGGGACCCTGGTCAGGAGTCCTTGTCCCACATGCGGCAGCTCCTGCACAGCAGGGACCAGGCCTTTCTCCCCGTTATGCCTCCAGCCCCTGGGACAGAGTGTGGCAGATAGGGGGCACTTAGTAAGCATTTGTAAAGAGTCAAGGAGTGCCGGCCGGGCACTGAGGTGGTGTTTACATGGGCACAAGATGGTTTCATAACGGAGGGACAGCAGGCACCCTATTTGCCAGGGCTGAGTGTCCATGTCTGCAGGATCCTGATGCAGTGCGGCCACGTGTCCCTTCTGTGGGTCTGAGCACGATTTTTAATATCTATAAAGAGAGGTTTTCAAGTTTAATTGCAGCGCCATCCCCTTCACGCTCGCCCTGGTCTCTGACCGCACTTTCCTCCAGTGGCTCAGCCTGGGTTTTATGGCCTTTCCACGCGCAATAAAGCATCCAAACAGCTTCCCCACGTCATCTTCGATGAGTCCGAGACCCCGAGACAGCGGCATTGCACCCCCCTCCCTGTGCCTGTAGGACTCCCGTTCCCATTCCACGGGGCGGGAGCGGATCAGGTGATGAATACCCGTCCGAGATGCGGAGTGTGAAACACTGCTCCTCCCGAGGCCCACACACCCCTGTATCTGAGGAGCCAGAGAAAGGGCGCTCTGAGATGCTCTCTTTTCTCGCCTTAATTCCACCGAATTTCCCGCCGGGAGCTCCCCACCCCTCAAGCCACCTCCACTGCAGGCGACTAAGCTTCCAACACAAATGCACGCACCTGGCGTAGGGATTCCCAGCAGACATTTGCCAGGATCGGTGTTGGTGTGAGGAAGGCTAGTGAGTTCTAGCTGGTGGATCCGAATGAGAATAAATGCGGAAGGAAAAGGCGCCTGACCCACGACACGGGGTTGGTTTCTGATGGTACCAGCGGCCCTTACCAGGTGTGGTGGGGCGCACACCTCGGAGCGCCTCCAAGCTCAGGTTTCTGAGCTCCAGAATACACATAGATGAGGGTGTAGTTTTTACCTTTAGTTTTTAAGTCGTTCTTAGAACCATACATGCCCCACAGTGATGAGGAGCATTTCAAACAGTTATAACACCTGCCTGAGGGTCCCCAGATGCCAACAGGAACCTGACACTCCCATCCAACCAGGCCTGACCCACACCCCGCACTGCCCCTAAGACAGGCTCATGTCTGCTGGTGCTGGGGACGTGCCAGGGGTCTGCTGGGCGCGTGGACACCAGCGGTCACTGCCCTGACTCACCTGTTAAAATGACCACCTCGGAGAGATGAGGCTCGGGAGGGCCTGGCCCAGGGTCAGTGGCAGAGCCGAGATTCCAGTGGGTTCGTCTGACCCCAGAGCTCACAGTGTCTTTGACTTTCCTGCTCTGCCTCACACAGCAGCAGTGGCCTCGGACTCACATCTTCTTTGCAGCCCCTTATTCTACAGAAGCTGATATGGGTGAGATTAGTCCTCACGGATTCTGGGGCTGGAGAAACGTGGGTGGGGATTTCTGCTCTAGCACAAACCCAGTGCGTGGAAATCATAGCAATAACAATATAATGTAATGTAATATAATTCATGTAATTAATATAATATAATATGATATAATATAATGATGTTATATAACATACATGTCACTATATATTACATTTATTATGTATAATTATATGATACTATGTTATAATGTATTATATATGTAATGTGCTAATATATTTAAAATGCATAATATATAACTATTCATGTAATTATAATATAGCATACTATAACAAAATAATATATTTATATCATATTATTATAAGATATTATATTATAAGATGATATAATTATATTGTATAAAACTAACATATTATAACATATTTGCATATATGACATATATGATATAATGTTATGTCATTGTATTAATTTTATATTGTTTTATATTAACACATGATAACATTGATATACTATGATTTGATATATTATAATATGACATAATATAATAACAATTATTATATTATAAGGTCACATAGCTCACAAGGGTCAGGGTTTGGCTCAGAACCACCCTCCTGGCCCTCGTTCCGGGTCCCTCCAGGTGGCCCTGGCACCTTGAGCCCGGCCCCACCACAGCCACGGGCTCCCATGTGATCACCCTGTGTGCTTTGGTGTGTGACACCCCTGAGGCTCTCATGCTCTCTAGAGGACAAGGGGCTGTACCCGCTGGGAGCCCGCCTATCTCCCTTCCAGGGCTGGGCAGGCCAGGAAGTCACTGTGAAACTGATGGGATTTCAGAAAACAAAAATAAACTAAATCACAGTGAAGTGACCTGAGGGTTTGGATCAAGTTTCTGCACAAACAGAGACAAACTAAATACCTCCGCTGGAATGTGGCTTGGCAGGAGGCGACAGGCGCATGAATGGATCTGTCTGCATACCTGTGAAGTGCTTTTCACTCTCATTTTCACTTAAAGAAAGCTTGTCTAACAAATTCCACTTGCTTGTTCCCGCTCTCTCTATTCTTCTTGGTTAGCAGGAAGATGGGGTGGATTAAAGGGGTTTGGGGGTCGGACCATCACTTACCGCTCTGTGTGCACTTAGGCAAGTTACTGTCACTACCTGAAGCTCAGTTTCTGATTCAGTAGGGCCGGGTGGGGCATGAGAGTTTGCATGTCGAACAAATGCCAAAGCGAGGCTGACGTTGTTGATCTGCGATCACACTTTGTCATTGGAGTGGAAGAGAGAAGTGATGTATTTACGCACCGTTTCACAGCAAGTGAAGACCAGGGACAGAGGTAAAACCCAGGGTAGGAAGATAAAATTATTCTCTGCAATTCTTCATGAGCTCCCTATACTTGAATTATATAGTCATGCCTTTGTCTCTGTGATTTTCCAAAACCACCTACTGAAGTGATATTTCACTTCCCTGTTGTGTAATCGGTAGAGGGTTGGCCATGCGACTTGGTTGGGTCATTGGGATTTGGTGGAAGGAGAGTTGAGCCACTTCCAAGCCAAGACTTCAAGAGACATTGCCTGTTTGTGTAGACGCTCATGGATTCTTGCCGTTGGCCATGAACAGAGCCCCGATTAGCTCCAGTGCAAAGAGGAAGGGGGAACACAGGACACATACATTTTTCTAACTCTCTGTCTAGATGCAAGTCCAACTGACCAGCGTCCTGAGTCACAGTTGCTAAGCCAAGGCCACACTAGTTCATCCTAATGCAGATGACCTGTGGACCTAAGTGAGAACATATTTGTGGTAGCAAGCTACTGAATTTTGGGGTTGTTTGTTATACAGTATTAACGAAGTAATTGTTGACTAATACACGCTGTGCATTAGCACTATGTTGCAATCATCTTTCAGTCCAGAAATTTAAAAAAGTATGATGTATAAGCATCTAATATGTGCCAGGACTGTGTTTGTCGCAATGTACATAGGACAGCCTTGCTTCCATCACTTTATTATACATCTCTCTAAACTCAGCACCCTTAAAAAGGTGGTTCCAGTAATTGTAGCTTTTATTGTATAATAAATAAATATTTGATATCCCCCCAAGTCTCCCAACTACATCTTGACATGTCTTGGATAGCTCCCTCAAGTCTGTCTGGTGTGTGTGGCTCTGTTGTTTATGATTAATTATTCCGGCTTTAGAAGTCACCAAAGGCTCTGCTTACAGTCTTTCTAACTACTCGGTATCCACTGTGGCATTGTTTCATCCCAACACATACTTGGAACCAAAGGAAAAAAAATAAAACATAAAATTGAAACTTTAGTATGTGGGAGATAGGCAACTTTTGTTTCTTCTCATTTCAGGGGAGGGGAGATGGCAAGGAGGGTGTCTTTTCTTCTTATGAATAGGTAGGCAGGATTGACACAGAAAAAGTACTTCAAGAGCTGAAGTCCTCCACTGCACACCAATGCGGAGATATTCTGTATATCTTTAAATGTTTTATATGCCCCAGTCATATATAATTTATTATGTTGTGAAGCTGAGTCCTTCCTTGAAAGAAAATTTTACTGTCAGAGCCTGGGGTACTTGAGTTTGATGATTTAAAACTCCCCACACACTCGTAGCAAATAGCACGTTTTTATGGCAGGCTGTTTGTCCAAGAGGTCAGCTTTCAGCAAGTAGGACATTTCCTCAGTAAAATTATTGCAAAGCAAAAAATATACCTCCCGGCCTAATTTTTCCTGCAGAAAATGCAGGTACTGGGTGTCCATTTTTCAAGAGGGCACTGGGCAGCAGGGATTTCGGACTGGGGCTGCAGAGATGCAGTTTGAATCTTGTCTTTGCCTTCAACTGGCCAAGCCTACTGGTTTTAAGGAAAACGGGAGGTTCTGAATATCAACTCTCAGGAAGTAATTTGTGAGGGTTAAATGAGAGGGTAGTTTGTCAAGATTCCTGGTCCACAATTATTATTCTACCACATTATTCTGCAGAGTCCATTGTGAAATGAAATCAGCCCAGAGAGAGGATGTGACAATGTACCAAAATAATGTGAGGGTTCAGCCAGTTCATTGGCAAAGATTTTGGAAAATCTAGCCAATATTGAACAGATTCAGCAATCAGTGACATGGGCAACTGAGCAACAAGGGCACAGTAAGGAAATGGTAGTTACAAAGGTACGATAAAAAGAACGGTGTGCGTTGCAAAAGTACACTCTGATGCTTCACCCTCAGCCCTTTCTCTTTCTTCACACTGTGAGGACCTGTAGACTAGGAAAGGTAATAGGATTACATATATCCATCCATTTATCCACTCATTTATCCAGCCAGCCAGCCAGCCAGCCAGCCAGCCAGCAATTTAGCCATCCATACATGTGTCCATTCAGTCATTAGTTTATTTCTATTTATTTCATCTTTCCATCAACCAATCACTCTGTGAGCAGGAAATTCAAGAGCTATGATAAGGTAGGTTCTGAAAAAAAACGAGATGTAAACCCACGTCTGTGGCCTGTGGGTATTTAGAAATAAGTTGGGAGGCACATCAGGTGCAGCCATCATCTCTTCAAGGCAGCGTGCTCAATGTTGTAAGGGAAGGGTCACAAAATGTTAAATAAGCACTGAGCAGAGAACCCTTTTCAATCTAGGGAAATCCTGGAGGAACTCCCAGCTACCTGAGCTGAGGACCCTTTGGTCACCAAGTGGGTGACATAAGGATGGCATTCCAGAGAGGGAGAACAGCAGACACAAGAGTTTGACTCAGCCCTTTTTCTATCTGAGGCAGGGCTCTTTCTGAGGATAATGTATTCGCCATCTTGAGCTGCTGTAACAAAGTACCACCCAGACAGAACAATTATTTTTTTCACAGTTCCAGAGGCTGGAAGTCCAAGATCAGGGTGTCAGCAGGGTGGTTTCTAGTGAGGGCTCTTTTTCTGGTTTGCAGACCGCCACCTTCTAGCTCTGTCCTAATTGGCCTTTCTTATAAGCTCGTTCAGAGAGGGGACTCTCCTGTCTTTTCATCTCCTTGTGAGGACACCAGTCCTATCATTTCAGGGCTCCACCCTTATGACCTCATCTAACTTCATGACCTCTTTAAGGTTTTTATCTCCAAATACGTCATATTGGAAGCTAGAGCTTGGACCTGTGAATATTAGCCTGTGACAAATGGTGACTGGGATTAACCTGACACTTAGGAGGTATATGGTAGAAGGGAGAGAAAAGGGTGGAGAGATGAGCATGGGTGCCCTCAACTCAGTGGGCCCTGCGCCCATGTGGACATTAAAAGCACACAAGTGCAAGATGGGGCCCGCCTCTGGCAGGAAGAAACCAAAGTGAGAAGACAGGAGCCACGTTGGTATTGCTTCTCCGTTCAGACACCACCAGCACCCCAGGAAGCACAACTGTGGGTCACAAAGCCACTCTTGTTCAGGTTCCTAGTGTTGCTTCCCACTGCTTCCTCCCGGAGCTGGGCTGAAGGCTTCCTTCCAACTTCCGAAACCTGCAGATTTCACTGGGGAGCGACGCCCTGGAAATCCAGGTGTGCGTGGATGGGTTTGAATTTAGGATCCCATTCCCCTTGAGACGAGCCTAAGTGGGAGCTGTCCCCAGAGGACGGACGTTCATTTCGGAGATCTGCAGAAAGAGGCGAAAGCCTTGTGCCTGATTCCTGCGTAATGTGCAAGCGTCAGGGGAGGAGACCTCCAGTGAAGCGCAGTCACCACCTCTGGGCCCTGCGATCAGTGTCCCCGGCCTCCAGGAAGCAGGGTGCCTGCCCGGTCCCCAGCAGAGCCGCCCTCCATCCCCCCCTCGCATTCTCCGCTGAACTTATTAAGTTGGTATCAAGTCAGTGCGCCCCTTCTTGATAGTACACAGATTCTCCCAGTGCTGCAGAGGCCTGCGCCCTCCTCCTACCTGTCACCGCAGCCGCCTGTTAGTGATGTTAAAAGAAATCTTTACTGTCACTCATATCACCCATTCACTTTGTTCCCCGCCAGTGACACTCTTGTTGTGTTTCTCCCGGAGCCGCGGCCGACTCCTGCGCCTTCGCAGTCCCCGGATTCACACGCGCTCATTAGTCTGAATAAATTTAAAAGCTGCTGCTCCCGAGCTTTAAAAATGTAGCCTGGCTTCTCCTCAGCTGTAATTGAGGCGTCTTTAGAAAAGTAAATTGCGGTCTGACTCCCAGCTCGGCGTGCTAGGAGTTGCGAGGCAGGGCTCTTTGGGGCATCATCGGAGCTATAAATATCTGGGGAGGGGGAGGAAGGGAATAATACAATCCCCCCAATCAGTGCAGCCTTCTGTTTACTCTGCCCCCCTCCCTCCTCTCTCTCTCCGCACCTGGAACACCACAAAGGGCGCCTCGAAGGAAGCCAGGTTGCATGCACTTCACCTCTTCGAAGAGACCATGAGCAGGTGGTGCCTGGGTTTCTCAAACCGTCGCTTACAGGCCACAGGCACGAGGCCATGGGCAAACGCGTGTGAAAATACGAGTTCCTGGGCCTTCCCTCAGGCCTCTGGCACCTGCCACCCCAGCCAGGGCCTGGCTATGCTATTTATTGCAAGAGCAGTGTCAGATCCTGCTGTTTAAGAAGGGGGAGACTTCCTCTTGCCATGGGTTCAATGCAGACTCGGGAGCCTTTTTGGCGTAGGAGAGAAGCCAGACTCTACCATATCCTCAGATGACCATGTGAAGCAAACCGCCTGCCCCCCAAAGGCCGCAACACTCGCTGCAAAGTGTTTTGCATTCAATGAGAAGGGCTAAGCAAGCTCATGTCCGTGCAGGTGATCGCTGTGACCAAGGGTGGTTGCTACCAAATGACTCCGTCTGAGTTCATCAGGGTGTTAGTGACAAAACCCTCTGCGCGGTGGCCTCCTTGGCAACACTTGCTGGCAAGACGTCTTCGTTTAGGGAGCATGACTGTAGCACCTCTCCCGGGATGGCCACGGTGTAGGTCCCTGGACTGTCCCCTTTAATGCCCTTGTAGACACCCATCAGATCACAAAGGAAGTGGGCTAAGCAAGCTGGATGGGGAGAGTGCCTTGAAGAACAACAAGGTCGTGGGTAGGTCGTGCCAGGCAGGGATGGGGACTTCACTGAGAGGGGGCATTTGGGCAAAGGCCTCCAGGAGACAGAACTATCTGGAAAGAGCTGACAGCACTTCCCATGGCAGGGAGGGCTGGCAGGCCCCAGGGGTGGGCCAGGTGCACCTTGTCCCATCCGAGGGTCTGGCTTCTAATCCCAGCTCCTCGCTTGCCTGTGGCCTGGGTCGAGTCCTCCGATCTCTGGATTCTCTGCTCCTCACTTGGAATGTGGGAGGAATAATGGTACTTCCCTTGCAGAGACAGGGCGGTTGTGAGAGATACGATGCATCAAATGCTTAGCAGCACGTTTAACAGCATCCGGCTCTCCTTCCATCTACCATCCATTTGTCTATCCATCCTTCCACCCAATACCTACTGTTGAACCAGGCAATTTCTGAAAGGACACAGGCAGTTTAGGAAGCAAACAAATAAAAGCCAGGCCACTTAAAAAGCATGGCAAGTGTGAAGATTAATCACCAATAGACACAGACACAGGGCACTGTGCAATGGAGCCTTGAGGCTCAGAAACATCCGACCAGGAGAATCTGATGCAGGGCTGCAGGTGCCCTTGGCTCCTGCATGAGGAGGAAGGCCCTGGCTGCTCTATCCCGTCTGTGTTAATAGGAAGGGAGTCACTCCACACCTGCTCTCTGCATCCTTGGAGGAGACTCCTCCTTTCTGGGCTCCGTTTTCTCAGCCGCGGGGTGGGAGGGCTGCTTGGATTGCCCACGCGGGTGATGATGGACTCACCCCCACCTGTCACCTCTCTGCAGTCAGCCCTGTCTGGAGACATCCCCACGTAAACCTCATTTATTTGGTCCTTACAGGGTGTGGTCAGTAGAAAACGAACCCCAGAAATATCTATGTCCTTATCCCCATGACCTGTGGGGATATGTTACATTATGGGGCAAAGGGACTTTGCAGGCAGGATGAAAGTAAGGATCTTGAGTTGGGGAGATTCTCCTGAATTATCCTGATGAGTCCAGTGTAATCACACCACGGACCTATTGTACACGGAAGGCCAGGAGGGTCAGATCAGAGGAAAGAGATTGGAAGATGTAGTCCTGGCTTTGAAGGTGGAGGGAAGGCCGTGAGGTGAGGAATGTGGGCAACGGGAAAGGACGAGGGAGCAGGGTCTCCCCTTAAGCCCCCAGATGGAAGGCTACCCTGCCAACACCCTGATTTTCCTGCAGTAAGACACCTAGTAGACGTTTGACATCCATGATGTTAAGATATGTTTGTGCTGTTTTGAGCCACTACATATGTGGTCATTGGTTCTGTTTCTCTGGAGAATCCTGCCTGACACCCATCCTGTAGCCTTGGCAAGGCTGGCAAACCACAGAGCCTCATCTGCAATGTGCAGGCCCAATAGACCCCGAAAGATTTGCTTTGAGTGAAGAAAAATTGGGAAAATAACTTTGTTCGGCTTCTGATGTCAATGAGATTGCATTCACCGTAATGAATTTTTTGTTGTGGTTGCCTGGTAATGTTAGGAGAGTATTCACGCTCCAAGAATAAAGCCACAATATGACACGGTGTGGACAATTGACCTGTGAGAATCTTGTAGATGCTCTGCAAACACCTGAGTTGCTTAAGCCTTTTCTCTAAAGCACTCATGTTTCCACAATACTCAGATTTTATTTCTTTAATTACTTATTCATTGTTAAGTGGTGGCAATACCAACTCATTCAATGAATATACAATGCACTATGCATACAACTAGAATGTGATGACTGGAGGGGGGGCATATGACTAAGGATGCAAACATCATTGAATAGGTTGACCTTCCAACTTGTCCCAGAGCCACCTGGTGTCCCAGGTGAGGTGGAGGCATGCTCAGTCATGAAATGTTAGTTGTTCACAAAGAGGGGTCAGGCCGGTCTCTTGAGGGTAAGTTAATTTGTTTTCTAGTTTTGAATTCTAAAAGTAATTTTTCATAAAAGATTTTATATAATTTTATATGGTTTTTAAATTGAGAGAGCTCATGGTATAGGATTAAATATGCAGAATACTGTGTAGCCTTCTTTCAGTCCCGGCTACACCATCAATAGGCTTATGACAAGTGAAGAACATTCACTTTTACTCTCCAAAGCATGTTCGCCATGCTAAGACTGGGGGCAATATGTATAAATGGTGAGTTTGGCCTTGTCAATTTTCGGTATGTACTTATTATTAGTACTGGTTTTTATTATTATTATTTGGAAATATGGGGACGCCAAATGATTGAGTAGACAACATCCCCAACCATAACCCCAGTGAATGGGCTTCTGGTAGAATGGCAGGCAAGGTGATCAGAAGGCTATCTTGTCTGAAGTACAAACAAAACTTGGGTTAATTAGAGATTAATAACACAAACATAAATAAACATAATTTTAAAGTTGTTTGGGCTTCATAGGATATAAGGACGTATCTATGAATTGAAAACGAACAAGCATACAGAAGAGATGACTGAGCTGAAACTAGAACATCGATCTTGAGCAATAAACAATAAAGTCTAGATTCTGGCACTGCAGAGGAGCTCATTCTGTGACATATACTTTGGATCAGAATCATACAAGGAGCCAAAGAGTACCAGATCTGTAGAGTACTCTGACCTGCAGCAAAAGCAAATGAAAATCCTCTGTGGAGATCCTATGTCCAATGCAGGTCCTATACACACACATACACATAGAGTTATCAATGTGATGTAAAAAAAATTGTGTAGTATTTAAAGAAATAAAACAAAATTATAACATACCAAAATCCAGTAAAAAATGTTCACACAGATTTAAAATACAACCATACAGTCCTTTTTCTAAAATATATAGAATTTCAAAACCCAATGAGTGTATTAAACATTGATTAAGACACAAGTGGACTGAAAATTGGGGATCACAAAGGTAAATCAAAAGAAATACCCACAATGTTTGAAAGAGAGGCAGGAAAATAGAAAGTAGAGTTTTAGAATATAGAGATATAGCAAATAAAGTAGAGTGTATATCAAGCAATATTAAACAAAGAACTCCACACTTATACATATTGTTGTAAAACTGCAGAACTTCAAACAAGATTCTAAAAAGCATCAGAAGAGATTAACCAGATGACAACAGACTTCTCAATAAAAAGAATGGAAGCAAGAAGACTGGAGTGACATCTTTTAAATTTGGAGAGATTGTAACTTTCAACCAAGAATTGTGTGTCCAGTAAAACTATCATTAAAAATCAATGTAAAATAGAAAATATTTTCTGATAGCTCAAAACTTCGAAGATTGTGACCAACATAATTCTCCAAAAGAATATTAAAAATATATTCTTCAAACAGAGAAATTCTTTGGGGGAAAAAAGATGAGATTCATATATATATATATAAAAACCATATAAAATGATATATATCATAGTAGCCCTGTGCACGAATCCATATGCAAGTAGCTCATTGCAACTTGCCTCAGCTGGTCACCCCACCCACCGCCGCTGGTAACTTTCCCCAGCTCATAGCTCACTGCCCCGCCCTCCTGTAGCTCTCCACCACTTGTAGATCGGTCGTGATATTACAGCATCCCAGCTAATTTGCATGTTCCTCTATTTTATATTAGATAGGATATTGGAGAGAAGGTTTAAAATGCTTATTAGCTTTTAACCTTATTAAGCATACATGAAAAAAATAAGTATAACTATTTTTTTTAATTTTTGCTAAAAGTATTACAAAGGGTATTACATAAGTGTCCTTTCCCCCCCCCCACCATTGAAAATAAAGAAGTAATATGTATAGATCCCAAATTAGTAAAGACAAAAGAAAATTAAACTAACAACAAAATTGCACAATTGATTCCCCCACTCCATCTTATCCCAAAATTCTAGAAAAGTGAATAAAGAATCATAGAAATAGCATCATTATTAAGACATTACATAAGAGGCATAAATTAAGATGCTAGGAAAAAGACCAATGACGTGAACAATCACAAAATATATAAATGGACTAAATTCAGTTAGTCAATAGTTGTTAACTGTAAGACTAGGTTAAAAAACACACAAGTATATGTTGTTTACAAAGTTATATTTAACACATGACAACATAGAAAAGTGGGAAAAAGGTAGCCAAGGATTTAGTAGATAAATACTAACCATATTGAAATTAGATAAGTAGAATTTAAGACAAGTAGATTATGTGTAGAGTGAGTCTCTATATTGACAATAGGTGTCAATGCACCAAGAAGACATAACTATTCTCAAGTCAACTTCAACATCTATTATATATTCAGAATATATAAAGCAAACCAGAACAGACTTAGAGAGAAAAGCTGAAAGGACCACCTGAGCAATGAGAGACCCTTAAATTATTTTGCAAATTCAATTACATATGCAACTGCTCAGAAAATATTTATTGAACACCCATACCCTAAATACTTATGATTATTTTTAGAAGCATTAGTTTGAAGCTGATGACATAAAATCAAAACCTTGTCAAAGGCAGGAAGCTCTGGGAAGAACTAGGATGTGTGGGTCGGCAATGCGGGCTTCAAGACGAGGATGACTGCATTGTGTCAGAGATAGCAGAGGGTGGACACACAACATCCCTTAAAGGAACTTTCATAAATGTTGGTCAGGCTTTTGACAAGACCAGAGAAGCAAGACAGCCTGATGGTACC
Organism: Myotis lucifugus; assembly: GCF_000147115.1. Lineage (NCBI taxonomy): Eukaryota > Metazoa > Chordata > Mammalia > Chiroptera > Vespertilionidae > Myotis > Myotis lucifugus. Next base: position 864,196 of record NW_005871276.1, on the reverse strand, counting down.
TTCTCTCAGCACCCAGAAGTGTCTAGATTCTGAACTGAGGAAAGAACATTCATTTACGAGAGTCAGTTGAGCAGTCATGAGGCAGCCTTTTGCTGGCATACTCGAGGGGCCTACATGGGACTCTTGTGGGCGGAAGGTCCTCATGCCCACCATAGAGGGGAGAGGGTCTCAGCAATCCAGTGCCCCTCTTTAGACTATAGACTCTGCCTAAACAGCAGCAAAGCCATCCTTTTTAAACTAGGTTAAAACGGCTTCATGGGTGGATGAAATGGCTTCCAAAAGATGATTTGATTTTGAGGCCAATGGCCTGAGTTACAGTTCTGACTCCACTCTTTAGAAACGTTGTGATACATCTTGATTTAAGCAAGTCAATAGACTGTGAGTTAGGGGTTTTACCTCTGTCCCAGTTTCATGCCTATGGCACCCACATCATAGAGAGAGAGATGCAAAAGCACATTGGAAACTCCAAAAGCAGGGTAAGCATGGAGAGATTTGCCATCCTTGTAATCCAGAAAGTTATGCACAGAAAGGAGCCTGACTCATTTGTGGAATACAGGGAGGGGCAAAAGTAGGTACACAGTTGTGAGTATGCGAAACATGGAGTTTATTTTTGTATCATTTATTAATTGTTGTATTATTTTCCATAAGAACAACTATAAAGCCACTTTTACCCCACCCTGTATGCTCTAAGGAAAAAGGAGGAAGTAAGGTAACCAGATAAAAAGCCTTTATCTGCTTTGAAGGACTGCTTGAACACAATTACTGGTGGTGTTTGGGCAGGGAGCAGGATCCTGAAATCTCTGTGGCATCTACATGAACTGAAATGGATATTTATTGGTTTGTCAACTAAAAGTAAGACTCTTCTTCTGATAAATGCTCTTTCAGACCACAGTGTTCTATTGAAGTTCTCCACATAGTGTATTCTAACACAAGGTGGTCATGTGACCAAGTTAAGCCAATCAGAAGTCTTCCCTGGAATTTTTTTTCTAACTTAATCTGAAACAGAGAATCACCATCTCTCTCTAGGAGCGACAAAATGATGATGCGCTTCCCAAGAACTCGAGGGCCAGGATGCCTGCTCTGCCTTGAGAATCCATTGCCTTCCCATGAGGATGCAGGGCACAAGACAGCCTCGCCTTCATGCTAGTCCCACCCTACCCCTAACTCTAACCTCATGCCATGCACTATCCCAGATGTTTCACTCACATCGTTGCATCTAGTCTTCACAGCAGATGCATGACGACGTGGGCACCGCTGTTGAAACTCAAAGGCAGGGAGTTGGAGTGAATAGACAAAGGAGATCATGCTGAAAAGTAGAAACGCCCCTATTCCAACACACCCAACTGCCTGCTGTTTGTGCCTGTTTTTGCCCATATCTTAGGCCAAGAATAGGTTGTAGCTGCCTTCAGCACCCTGTTTTGGAAAGGACTTTCATTCCAGCGACTTCCCATTCACGCTGGGGACCGGGCGCGTCGTGTCACTTTGCCTTAAACATCATTAGTGGGGAAAACACACAGAGCGAGGAGGCTCTGAAGCCGGGCTCCCCTCCTGACAGTGACAGGGGCTTTGAAATCGTGTGCTTGGCGCTGGCAGGCAGGGGCTGAGGGATGAGCTTTCTGTGCTCCATGGAGTTGGTGCTGATCAAGAAACCGATTTAATTTGCAAGGCAGGGTGCTGCGATGCAGCTAAAAAAGACACACACACACACAAAAAAACAATGACTAAATAACAAACCAGAATAAAGTCCCCTTTAAAGCCTGTTTCTCACCCAGCCAGCGTGGCTCAGTGGTTGAGCGTCGACCTATGAACTAGGAGGTCAAAGTTCCATTCCTGGTCAGGGCACATGCCTGGGTTGCGGGCTCCATCCCCAGTGTGGGGTGTGCAGGAGGCAGCCAATCAATGATTCGCTCTCCTCATTGATGTTTCTATCTCTCTTCCCCTCTCCCTTCCTCTCTGAAATCAATAAAGGTATATTTTTTTAAAAACTTGCTTCTCAGTGTAGCTTTGGAGCCCAAATTGCCCCTCCTGTCACTGCTCTCAAGAAGTCCTGCTCCTGGCCCATAACCACCCCCCCCCCAACCCTGTCACACTAGGAGATCCCAATGCAATGCAATGAGATGGGGACATTCCTTCAGAGCGGCATTTTCAGGGCCGGGAATTTTCAGTTTGATTAACACATTGATAAGACATCTATTTTCCTTAAAACAAGGATGCCTATGGGATTTTGGGGGGTGCATTCCAAAAATGAGGCCACACTGGAAATATTACCTATGGATACAGTAGTAAAACATTCAGCTAAAACAGCAATAAAATGGACCTCGGATGGGCCTCTGGAGGAATTAGAAAGAGCAGCTTTACTTGGCGGCTGTGTCCCGACAGAAATAAATCCACCCCACAGCCGAGGAGAAACAAGACCCCAGTATATCTTCATTTCAGCTTTGTGAGATGCCACGTCGGAGCAGTGCGGAAGGAAACAGATTGTGTCTGAAGCTGCAGCAGGAATCGGGTGGTAGTGTGAATGTGTCCCGAGGGGAAAGGCCATCTTTGGCAAGGTCGCGTGTTCTTAGGTCCTTCCACACAGAGCTGTGCCTTCCTTTGACGTTTGGTCCAGCGGAGACACAACCCTTCTGACACAGGGATGGGCTCTGAGCCGCCCGCTGGCTGTTTCTCTCAATGTCTGTGATTCTTATACAAAGTGAAATAGGCACCGATTGTAGACAGAGACCCATGGCCTCTCTGTGGCTGGAGATGGAGCTGAGAGAATGGAGAGTAAGTTTTTATTGTTATTTAAAGGAATAGTGATAATATTTTAAAAATAAAAGGACAGGGTCTGGCCACTGTGGCTCAGTAGTTGAGCGTTGACCCATGAACCAGGAGGACATGGTTCGATTCCCAGTCAGGGCACATGCTGGGATTGCGGGCTCAATCCCCAGTAAGGGGCATGCAGGAGGCAGCCGATCAATGATTCTCTCTCAACATCAATGAATCTCTTTCTCCCCCTTTCTATGAGTAGGAACAGAAAGTGAATGTAGGAAGTATTATGTTGGTTGTAGCCCTCCATCCCAAAAAAATGCACTTCAAAGGAAGACACATTTAATTCATTTCAAAATGCAAACAGGCTACCCCTGCTTACAGGAAAGACAGCCCCAATGTAAAAGTTCATAATAATATTTGTTAATTAAACCACCAGAGGTTATTTTCTTATCAGATGGATTTCGAGCATGTGACCACAGCAAGGTCATTCCCTGCCCAGAGCCCAGGGCAGCCCTTGGAGAAACGCTGATGACTTCTGACCCTACGTCCTGCATCAGCGTTGTTGGGTTGTTGGTAAATGGTAAAGGTCCCTGAGAGGGAAGGAGTCGATATTAGTATTACCTTTCAGAACTGATGATTGTGTTGTTGGTTTTCATAGCTGCACACAGCAGAGCTAGGTTTCCTAAGTCGCTCAGCCTCCATGGAACTTAGTCTAAAGAAAATCCCAAGAAAGCAAATTACTGCTGCGTGGAACCTGATGAACAAAATAAACAAACAAAATAGAAACAGACTCATTGATAGAGAACAGACTGACAGCTGTCAGAGGGGCGGGGCCTAAGGGGTTGGGCAAAATGGGTGAAGGCATTAAGAACAAAACACCTCCTAGACACAGACAACAGCATGGTGATTATAGGAGGGAAAGGGGGTGGGGGAGGGAGGAGACCATAAAGGGGGGGTAAATGGTGACAGAAGGAGACTTGCCATTGGGTGGTGAACACACACTACGATATACAGATGATGTGTTATAGAACTGTACACTGGAAACCTGAATAATTTTATTAACCAATGTCACCCAATAAATTCCATAAAATATTAAATAATAAAAGAATTTAAGAAATGCAAAGTGAATAGATAACAAGCCTGGCTTGGTCGGAAGTTGATGCCTCATATAAAACACAAGTGCCCCAAATAAAGCCAATCCCCATTTCCACCTTCTTCCAGTATCACGCCTTTGGACCCAATAAGTCCTTGAATACCAGGAGAGAACAGCCTTGTTCTGTTCCATCTGCATTCAGGAAGCTCTGTTGCCTGAACATTCCCTGAAGTAAACCATCCCACTCCACCTCCCGGGACCTGGGCGTGGATCACTCCGGGCCCAAGGGGCCTGGGAAGAAAACGGTCTCAAGGAGAGGCAGGAGCAGCTGCAGGACATGGGCTCAGGGTTCAGGGCTCAGGGAGGTGAGTGACATGAAGAACCTGCTCCCTCCGCCCTCACTGTTCCCCTCATCCCACCCCCCACCCCCGTTGGCTCTGCAGGTCCCTCGCAGTGTTGACTGTTCTGCCCAACATTTCAGCAGAAAGAGAAGGTGTGTGGCCGCCATCCAGACCTGGGGGGGGGGGCCCAGGTGCTCCCCTCTGGAAGGTATCCAAGTGCCCCCAGGGCTCAGAAGAGGTGAACATCCAGGTGTAACTGCTGGGACTGTTTCTTGTTGCTGCTTCCCCATTGGAGCCCCCCTGCCTCCACCTGAATGGTCTTGGGCAAGCACCCCCATTACACGCTCCTGCCCTGCCATGCACAGGGGCCGGAGGCTGCCGCAGAGGGTGTAAAGGGTTCTGTTCATTCATTTAGGATGATTCAAAAACCAGGGCAAGGCAGTCCCTCTCATGTGTCCCCTGCAGGACCTCCCAACATAGCTCTCTGAACACTGGCTCTGCCTGTTTTGCCTCATATGCCAGATGTTCTTCCTTTTCATGAAGAGGGAGCAGAATGGCATGCCGAGAGCTCTGTACACATACAAGCAGAAGTCAGAGACATCACATGGTCGGTCCGGGACCATCGCAATAGAGCAACCGCCCCAGACGGTGCCAGCTGTGGGAGCGTGTTGGCGATTTCAGTCACTGCCCTAGAGCCATAGAGTGAATGTATTGGGAGGTTTTCTTCTTGGAGAAACAGAACCAGATCTGTTCTTTGAAAGATCACACAAGCTTCAGCGCTGGTTGGAGAGGGGATGGGTTAGGTTTGGAATCATGTGTGTCTGGATGAGAGACGATGGCATCTAGAACTGACGTGTTCATGGCGAAGATGGATGGATGTGAAAAGATACAGAGAGCTTAGAGGGTAAAACTCTCTTGCCTTGGCCATGGCTCGAATGAGAGGCCCAGTCTCCTTTCGGGAGGGGTCCTATGACTCCCATGTGGCCCAGTGGTGCCGCTTGTGGATGGCGATGCCACTGATTGAGACAGAGGAGGGGTGAAGGTTGACAAGTTGGTCTTGGACAACCTGAGTTTCATATACCTTTCGGGGCTCCCCATGGGGGTGATGAGTAGATGGCTAGATACGCGGGTTTGATGTTTGATAAGCACAAACATCAAAACAACATTTTCTGGATCTTCAACCTAGAAATGATGACGAAAGCCACAGATTGGCCTGCTTTGGCCTAGGAAAGAAGCACAACATAAATAATATGGTCCGTTCCATGGACAGCATTGGGGTCTGGACATGGACAGGCTCAAGATGACTTTGATAAGCACAAACATCAAAACAACATTTTCTGGATCTTTAGGTTCTAGCAGTAGCAGTGGGAGAAAGTAATGACTTTTGCTAGTTGTTATTCTTTAGGAAAAGCTAAGCAGCAATTTTTCCATTAATATAGTACTGCAGTCTATGCTTATCAGGTATTACCTACCTTTTCCTGTTGTTGTTGATTCCATTGATTTTTTTTTGATTTTTTTTTTTTTTTTTTTTTAGAGAGAGTGAAAGGGAGGGGGAGAGAGAGAGAGAGAGAAACATCGACTAGGGCCCGGGATGGAGCCTGAAACTGAGGTACGTGCTCTTGACGAATTGAACCTGGGACCCCTCAGTTTGCAGGCCAACACTCTATCCACTGAGCCAAACTGGCTAGGACTTAATTTCAGTAATTTTACAATGAAGATATATCTACTATTTACTCGTGCGATTGAAAGACAAACAGTGATATGGCTTCAGAAGTAGATCATTATGGCAGCAGCACCCAAGAAGGCCCAGTGGGAGGAGCACAGCGGGAAGGCAGGCAGCCAGTGAGGACAGGGCAGGCATCCCCTGGGTGCACAAGTGTGCACAGGTGTGCAAAGGTGTGCATAGGTGTGCACAGGTGTGCACAGGTGTGCATAGGTGTGCATAGGTACTCAGGAACCACGTGGAGATTGTTGAGTCTGAAGACCAGAAGCTCAAGTCCTGAGATGCTGAGGAGGGAGAATTCAGCGACTGAGTTACCAACAGGGCCAGGTCCTTGTCAACAATACTGCTCAGAGTGTATGTGGTGAGTGGCAGGGTGGTGGCTGTGCCATTAACAATGAGGAATCATAGGGAACGTGTATGAATTCTGAGCCAACGTGGGCTTGTGGTACGTGTAGGCAGGTATTACACCTAGGAAATGGAAAAGTGACTGACACCAAGGCTGGAGGAGATGTGTGAGCAGGTGGCCTCATTTGGCCTGGGTCCTACCTTAGGCGGGACACCGAGGACTTGAATTGTCACTCATCAGAGCTGAGATGCACAAAAGTTGGCTGGCGGCCTGACCCAGGCACCCTGGACTTCTTTCTCCAGCTGCTCAGAGGCACCAGGATAACTCCTGACAGATCGCCAGTGTTTCCAAACCAAAGAGCGTATATACTTACTAGAGGCCCAATGCACAAAATTCGTGCAAGGGGCTTGGCCCTCATAGCCAAGAAGGCTTGCCTGGGCCCTCGCAGCCCCAGCTTCATCTGGTAGGTCATTCGACTGTCTGGTCTAATTAGCATATTACACTTTTATTATTATAGATATGCAAAGCCCATGGACACGGGCCATAGGGTAAGGAGGGTAATGGCTGGGAGGAGGGGGGTCAAGGGTGGGTGGCAATGGGAGATATCTATAATACTATCAACAAAAAATAAAATAAAATAAAAATCACCCACTATAAAAAAAAGCCATAAGGAACCCTTATATTCATCTGGGATAAGGCTGCTCTCGCCGATGAAAGAGGCCTTGGCTGTGCTCTGGCGGGAATGTTCCCTGTGTACTCCTTGCCTCCTGCACTGAAAAGCTCTCCCTGATGAATAAGTGGGGGGGACCCGCCAACAGCCACACGTGCGTGGGAAACAGGAGTCTCCAAAGAGCCTGCTTCCGTCCAGACACCGGACAGGCCCAAGCGTCGGGGTGAATCTCAGTTCTGGGGAAACTAGACTTTCGCTTTGCTCTGTGCCAGGCTCGCCAGGCAATCCTCAGGGGCCTCAGTTTCCCCCTTTGTAAAATGGTTCCTTTCTGCTTCCACATTACCATGCAGGATCAGCTCAAGCTTGCCCTCAGCCCACTCCCTCCCTCCCTCCGGAAGGATAATTGATTGATGGTAGAAGAAAGGATATGGGAAAGAAAAAAAAATTAAAACATCGAATGTATGCCAGTAGGGAGGGAATTGCCTCATTAACAGAATAATTGAGCTGCTCCTTCATTTTACTTGTTACCCACAGGAAAGAGCAACAATCTTCTAAGCAGCGACTCCTCTTCCACATGATTAAAAGCACAACAGAAAGGCTGGTGTCTTGGATGTGTCTTGTAATTATGGGCCTGGCAGGTTCGTGTTTTTTGTTTTTTCCTTTTTAAATATCATACGAGGCAGATGTATTTTTAAAATCCTGGCAATTTACACAACGCCAGGCAAGTGTCAGGCTTCCTAACCAGAAATGCCCCGCGCTTCCCCCACCCTTATTAGCAGTAATTCCCACTAACTGATAATTATTACCTTTTTCTTAGGCAAATCTCGCTGTTGGTGTAACAAAACGTCCTGCGTTGCTGAGACCAATACGTTTAACTCTCGCTGTAAATAATGCATAAAATTAATCGCAAAACCAGGCAAACTTCATCTCTTTCCATGTCAGCTGCTTAATTCACAGTCATTTTATTGATTGATTTTTGCAGGGGCCTGGTAATAACGAGGCGTTCTTAAGCTCAAATAATGAATCCTTCACGTGTACACGCTGTTAGGACTTTGACTAGAGTCCGCGGACACCCCTGTTCCCGGGCTCAGGAGCTCCAGGGGCGAACAGCGGCTTCTGTCCTCAGTCAACTGCAGCACGTCTTAGCCGATTCGTGTACGAAAACGGTTCTTGACCTGCGTGCATGGGACAGGGCTGGGCCCCTGGTGACTGTGGGCTTGCGCAGGCTAATTTCCTGGAAATTGATGATGTCTTTATGGCAGTCAAGGGCAAGGCCAGCAGGCATCTGGGTCGTAGCCCAAAGTGACGGCTAATAAAGGAACTCTGGCAAAGGGCCCTGGACGAGCTTCAGACACGGGAACGTAACCATCACATTATTCTGGCGTGTGTCCACCACCCCGACCCTACCTCCCCCCGATTCCTAATTAAAACAGACACACTCGACCATCGGAAAGACAAAGACTGCCCTTTAAAAAAAAAAAAAAAGATACAAAAGATACGATCCAGCAGTCTGAAAATACAGAGGGAGCTTGCACATGGAAGAGAACTACTTACAGAACCAGCTTTCTCCTGCTCCATCCTGCAGCCAGGCTGGTCCCTGAGAAACCTTCCCCTGGGGACAGGGAGGGAGCCCCAGGCTTTGCACCCTGTCCTTGTTAGAAGTGACACCTGGGGGGGATGGAGTCGAAAGAGCAGGGGGACTGGGTGTGCGGGGCCCTGCTTTCCTGAACCTTTGTGCATTAGCCTGTTGCTGAGCAAGACAGTGCTCTTTGTGGGCCTCAGTTTTCTCATCTGTAAAATGGGGCAGGTTACAGCATAAAAGCTTTCTCAGCCTCTTTCTACTATTTGACCTCAAGGCACTATCTTTTTTTTTAAAATATATTTTATTGATTTTTTACAGAGAAGAAGAGAGAGAGAGAGAGAGAGAGAGAAAGAGAGAGAGAGAGAGAGAGAGAGAGAGAGATTGAGAACAGCAATTAAAGTCACCATGCACATGAAATAAAAATTTGGCCGTTGGAATATATTCTAGGCAAACTATTTAGCTGCCCAACCTCCCCTTTAGGGTCTGAGTCCAAACTCTCCCTTTGGGTCACATTTGCAATATCACCAATACACCCTGTTCACTTCTCTCTCTCTCTGTCTCTCTCTGTCTCTCTCTCCCTCTGCAAAACGTAAGTTAGGCCAAGCAAAATCAAAATAATGGTCATATTTTATTGCCAGAAAATGTGTTGAATAACTATTTGCTTCTTTAAATTTTACACTGAACGATGTGAGTTCATTTGAACAACTGATAAGCTATCTGGTGACAGATATTACCCCTTTCATCACATTGAGTTCATCATCAATCATAAGAAGTATCATTGTTTTATGTACCACTAAGAAAAAAAGATACCAATTAAACTCTGATATGTCATTAATTATAAGATGCATCCCAGTCTTAGAGATGGTACAATGTGAATAATATGTGTCTTAGAGTCAATGAAATATGGTATCTATTATTATATTTCTTTATATTTAATCATGTTTCAAATAAGATCTATGAATCTTCTTGTACTAATCATAATTTAAAAGCAGCTTATGTATAATATGACATCGACAATGTAAAACTGAAAGACAAGTCTGCATTAAAATACTCCAGAATATTCATGGTGATTGTTATATCCAGATAGTAAGACTAACCGAATTTCAGTTTCTTCATTGTACTTTCCTGTAGTTTTCTATTTTTAATAAATTAGTATTAACATAATAATCACAAATATTATTTGTATCTTAAATTATTACATGCCATTTTGTATTTGCTATATTATAAAATCTTTTAAATAACCCAAAAATAAAAGTTACAGAAAACACAACAAACATTAACGATGTTCATTTCTGATAATGGGCTATGGTTGCTATTTTTCTTTCTTCTCTCTACTTTTCAAAACAAGAAACTTTTTTTGCCAGAAAAGCAGGTTATATCCTAACAGGGACTTGCACACACTCTTTGTAAGTCAAAAAGTCAATGAATAGTCACCTACCAAAGAGCCATTCTCTCTATCTTTCTTAAGATAATCACTTGTCAATTCTATGTGGCAAAATGCTGAGCTGAAAACTATTCCTGGTCAACCTGCTTCCTAGAGTGTGGCCCTGTGAGTAAGTTTCCACAGAAGAAATTTAATAAAAATGGTCAATGACGTTTCCAGGTAAACTTTTTAAAACAAGGCAGATGTAGCTTTTACCTTCCTTTCCTCCCTGTTGGAACGCTGCCACGATGGTCGGAGCTTCAGCAGCCACCTTGGGCCTGACTTAGCTTGAAAATGAGAATCAATGCAAAGTATGCTGGAGGAGAGGACAGGGCAGCCTGGTTCCTGATGCTGTCGGAGCTGCCAGCCTATCACCAGACCGCATACCTTTGGACCTACTATGGGAGAAGAAGAAATAAACCTCTAACTTATTTACTCCTCTATGATTTAAGTCTCTATTGCTAGCTGGAGGAAATTCCTAACTATTACATTTGCATCCTATGTCTGCCTTTGCATTCTATGTCTGATCATGGGTGTGGACAAGACATAGGCACAATATATTCCCTGGTCTTTTGAAATAAACAGATCTGCGCTATCAAAGCTTAGCTTCAACTCGGCCACGTTCCATATCAGTTTCTAGAAAGGAGGAAACGCAAAGATCTCCATGCAATCAAAGGAACCCCGATACTTGGATGGGCGTAATCTCCATTACGAATGAGTCCTTTTCCTTTTTAAGCCATCTCCTCCATTCCCCACCTGGGTTGGGGTCTCTCACCCCTTGTTTATTTTTTCCCATGTTGCCCTTTCCCTGAATCCCTTGGCTAATCTTGTGCCCCACTGACCAAGATGGGCACTTGTTGCTTTCTTTAGAAAGGAAGGGAAGCAGGTGAATGTGACATTCCCAACAGCACGGACTGAGTCTTGGCTCAGGGAACAGCCTACAGAGCACTTTGCTTGATATAGCTGCATCTCGAACTTGGAGATTTTCGACAAGATGCACCTGTGTGTTTCTTTCTAAAAAGTCCATGACAGTCAACTTGGTGTCAGAATCCAGCAACTCAGACCAAAAAAAAAATGTTCTGAAAGCACGTGAAGAATGCCTCTAAGAAAGATCCCTCATCTGAGAGCTTTTTCTTATTTAAGGACTCTGTGGACAAATGTTGGTATAAGGTCAAATAAATGATCCATTGAACCAATATGACCACATGATCATTTGTCATGGACAGACTTCTAATACAAATAAAGTGATTGGAGAATGAGTTTTTGGCTGAATTTTGTGTAGCAAAATTCTCTAACCTCTTATTCACCTTGTAAGCTATGTGGGCTCGATGACGAATTGAAGCATGTGATTTAAATAATCCAAAAACCACAAGGATTGTCCTTGGAAAGCATGGGCCTCTGTTGATGTCACTCGTTAGAATTCATGTCCAAGAGCAGCTTTCCATTGACTTCAGGATGCCGTCCATGGTTATCCCCCCAGCTGCTACCTCCCTCTGCCCCCAAAGGTCCATACTTATTAAACTATATGGATACCCCCTGCCTCAGGACCACTTTCCTGGAAATCTTTGTATGTAGTTCCCTTTGTCTGGCAGAACTTGAGTGTATGGGTCCAAATTCTGTGTTTCTATCTGTTTATAGATGTGAAAAGAGTGGTCTTATTCACAGATTAGATTGGATATTTTTCATTTATAGTGTGTGCTTACGTTTACATTGCGTTTAATTTTATTTTCCAGTTTCTTAAGGTGGAAGCTGAGGTCGCTCATTTGAGACCTTTCTTCTTTCCATTTAGAGGCATTTTCGTTCCATAAACTTCCCTCTAAGTACTGCTTTGGCTGCATACCATACATCTTGATGGGTTGTAGTCTCATTTTCATTCAGTTCTAATACCTCCTAATTTCTAATCATGTTTTTTTTTTAATTTCTTCAAATTTTTGTTGATTCCTTCTGCTTGCAATCATTGGAGGTCTTGGATCTATACAATTATAGTTTTCATTAAGTGTTCAAAAATGTAGTTGCTATTTTTCAAATATTTTTCTGCTCTCTTTTTTTCAAGGACTCTAATGACCTGCGTTTTAAGTCATTTGATATTGTCTCACAGACCAGTAAGACTCTATTTTTGTTCTCAGTCCATTTTCTTTCTTTTATTTTGGACTAGAGGCTCAGTGCATAAATTCATGCACAGTGGGGCCCCAAGGGGTTTGGGGGTGGGGCCAGGACACAATCAGCCCTCCAGGCAGGCAGTGGGATGCCCTTGCCGCCCTGTCCTGCTGACATTCACACCAGTTGTCAGGAGCCACCTGGCGGACACTTTTATATTGTTTCTTCCTTGTGGAGCATCTAGGGAGGGGAAGCTGCCACAGTGCTGGAGGCCAACTTCCAGGAGGCCAGCAGCTCTGTCAGGATCATGCTGGCGGTGCTGGTCCATTGGTGCTTGGCCCATTCTCCAGAGATTGGACCTGCAAGACTACTGAGGGAGTGAGTGGCTGCCATGGGGCTGGTAGGTCACTAGGCCAGGTTGTTCAGCTGAGTGGCGCTTCCACTATGGGAGCACACTGACCACCAGGGGGCAGCTCCTGCATGAGCATCTGCCCCCTGGTGGTCAGTGCGCATCATAGTGACTGGTTGTTCGGTTGCTTAGGCTTTTATATATAGAGACTAGAAGGCTGGTGCATGAATTTGTGCAGGTGGGATCCTTTGGCCTGGCTGGCAATCGGGCCAATCAGGGACATCTCGCCCAGTCCTGATTGGGGCCAATCGGGGCTGGCTGGCCAGGGGGAGGGACCATGGGAGGTTGGCCAGCAGTGGGAGGTTGGCTGTGGGAGTGTACTGACCACCAGGGGTCAATTCCTGCATTGAGCATCTGCCCCCTGCTGGTCAGTGCACGTCATAGCGACCAGTCAATCAGTGGAGGGGTCGACCGGTCATAAGTCGCTTAGGCTTTTATATGTATAGATAGTTTCTATTACTATATCTTCACATTCACTAATTTTTTCTTCTGTAATGTCTAATCTGCTATTAAGCATATGCTACATACTTTTAATACCAGACATTATAGTTTTCATTTCTAAAAATTTTGTTTCTCTTTATGTCCTATGTCTCAACATATTCATTCCTCTAGATCATAGAACATAAAGTGCATGAAAAAAAGTTATACTAATTGTTTGAATAGCCTTGCCTACTAATTTTATCAGATATGTCATTTCTGAGTCAATTTCAACTGATTGACTTTTTTCCTCATTGTGATTCATACTTGCCTTCTCCTGGGAATGTTTTATTAGTTGCCAGAGACTATGGATTTTACCTTATTGAGTGGCAGAACTTTTACATTCCCTTCAATATTATAAAGCATTATTCTGGGATGCAGCTAAGGTTTTTGGAAGCATCTGATCTTTTGAATCTTGCTTTTAAGCAAAACCAGAGCAACATTTAGACCAGATCTGGTTTTTCCCTACTACTAAGGGAAACCCTCATGGTCATTCCATCTGGTGTCCCAAGAGCTGTTACGTTTTCCACTCTGGCTGGTGGGAACAGGCCCTGTGTGAGTTGTAGCATGTCTTTCCTCTGAGCCTTTTCAATGGTTCATTTCCTGCCTTTAGCTCACAAGCATGTGCTCATAAGATTTCAGGTGAAGACCTGAGGGGAACCCACTACAGATCTCTAACTTCTCTCTCTGTGCAATATTCTCCTCTCAGATACTCTGCTCTGTGAACTCCACACTCCTTGGCCTCCCGTCAATATTTACTCAACTCAGGTAGACCGCCAAGCTCGGCCAGCCTCCTTCTCCTTTGGTTATGCCTGGAAACACCCTCGAAGCGATAATCTAGGAAAATTTGGGGTTACTTCTCTCCTTTCCACCTCTCAAGGATTCTTGTTCTTCCTTGTCTCCTTTCCAATTCTTGAAAAGTATTGTTTCCTATGTTTTATTGGCCTTTTTATATATGATTTATTTTTAATGGTATATCTGGTCTCTGTTACTTCTTTGGTCATAAGTCAAGGTTGAGTTTAATTTTCTATTGTAAAAATGATTGGTGTATTAGAATCTTTGAGAAGAGGCTGGAGAGATTCTTTTTGCTCATAATTAATCTTGATATTCTTGTCTGATTGTGGTCAATTATTTCCTTAGCTCAGGGAGCATGTCTTTTTTGAACCAACTCCTCACATAACCAACCTCAGTCCAATAGGTGAGTTTCACACCACAAATCACCTCTTGTAAGCTATCTAACTCAGATTACCGAAACTCCCTTACCTCAATATATTTAAATCTCTAAAATAAGAATACTATTATCTACCTAATGGATGTTTAATTGTTAAATTAAGTAGCATATAAAAATGTCTTTCTAATAGGAAGTGTCTGGAACACAGTTGTCTAATTAAGGGCAATTAAAAGTTGTATACTCTACGATGTCAGGGTCTATCCATTGTCTCAAAGTCAATTATAGTTATAGATTTTATCTATCTCCCTGTCTACTTACTTTAATTCACATCTAGGAATGCCTGTGAAATGTTGCACTTTTCCAAGGCAAACTCTAACTTAAACTTTTTTAAAATTTATTTTCTGAGTAAAAAACCATGCCCTGAAACTTGCAGGAGAGAAACCTTTATTGGAAATGTGATGTTTTTAAGAGTGTGTTTCACACATAAATGAGGTTGCACTTCCTCTTGTAGGGGGATAAAAAGATCCTGAATTAATTAACTCAGCCCAGGGAGAGGGCATTTTCATTTGGGAACCTGCTGAGCCTTGGCAGAGGCTCATCGCCGGCAGAGGTGGTGGTTGCCATAACCTCACCTGGTCCCCCTGGGCCCACGCGCTTGGTCGGTGAGTCCTTGCCATCTGTCTCACTGGAGAGCACGGAAGATGACCCAGGTGCGGTGTTCTCACTCTGCCACAGTACCTTTGTGTGGAGGAGGCGGCCCCTGTGCTGGCGTCGGTCTTTATGCTGCCAGAGGGTTCCAGTGGCTTCCAGATGATTTCAGTGTGATTGGTCATATGGCCACTTCCCTCCATTCTAGATGGTCTCTTCTGCAATGACTTGCCACAGACACCAGGGTTGTTTCTTTGCAGCTCTGGAATTCTAGGCAAAAGAAGAGGGAGGGAAAATTCCATTTCCTTCTATCTATTTTCGTCAGAGTAAAAGTAAAATCCTTCTTAAATGCCCACTGTAGTAGAAAAGCTTTGTGGGAACAACTCACAGTTCCCCCTCGACTGCCCTCCTTCCCTATGGAGAAGGTGCCACAGATCCAGATGCACAAATATCTCTAGTGAGTTAGGTAGCCTGTAGACAGTGGATAGAAGCTGGGTTAAGCACATTTGAAACTGAAACTCATCAGTTATATTTCACATGAGATTACCTCCTAACAAAAACAACAACAACAAGAAGATCCTTGAAAGTCTGGAGCGGTGATTTGGGTACCTCCCACCAGTGGGGAGGATAAGCAGGATAACATATCTGCAGGTGTAAGAGAAGGAGTTGGATTCAACAAATACATAGGCCCATGCCCTAGACTTTGCAGATGCTGTTCCATGCTTTGTCCAAGGACTGGCAATCTTCCCACTTCTAGGTTCTGGGAGGCATGACTGTGTCCTGAAACTGAATAACCAAATTTCATTCCCACTTTATTGGTTTCTTCTGCTTAGAAACAAAATGCCCTAATAAAGCACAAGTGGCATGAGTAAAGAGAGTTGGTCTACATGTAGAGAGAGATAAAGGGCACCTGTAAACGATTGAACACCCAATTTAGGCCAAGAATCCCATGGGAGGTAGACATAGTAGGTCCATTTTACAGAGGAATAAACTGAGCCTCTGCTAATTCAAGCAATGTGGCCAGAATTATCAAGTTAGTAGTAGATGTTGGCACCAAAGTCCAAAGCCAGGTCAACTGACTAGAAGGCTTCTGGTGCGTGAGGATGCTAACCACTCACTCAAGGATGACAAATGACAATGGTGACATGTGACTTGTGGCTTCTGAAGTCCTTGACCACATGTTAGGTTTGGTTTATAGACGGATCACAGGAGCTTAGTCGTCGAATTAACTTGCAAAGGGGCTGTATGTCACTCAAAAGGAGTCAGACAGGGATAGTCACCAGCAAGGACAATATATTTTCTCCACGCACAATCAGCAATTAGGTGAGTTTCCTGTTAATTCAATCAGAGAAGCAGAGAAATGTTGCAATTCTTTGGATGAAGGTCTGAAATCAAATATTTTTTTTACACTGTTGACCTTTGTCAGTTTCATGTAGGAGGAACTGATGATGAGCCACTGAACTAGCAAATTAGCTTTGCAGAGCTGTTGACAGGGTCAGGAAGAAATGACACCGCTTTCACGAAGAGGGCCTGCTTTCCAAGGTGTGTGACTCAGATGCGGAGGCTTCAACCATGAAGACATTCAGAGGCACTTCAGAAGCAGACGCAAAAAATGTACAGATTTAAGTCTTGAGATATTTAACTCTTTTATTCTCCTTCCCCAATCGGTGAAACAGAGTGTGAGGTGGGCTTGCCAGCCTTCAGACAGGCACAGCTCCTTTTCAACTAGTTAAAACCAAACAGAAATGTGGGGCATCTCGTCTGCTCCAGGCACTGTCCCTGCCATCGTGGATGGACTCCTTACCTCAGAAGCAGAAGCGTTATTTCCAGTTTACAAGAGAGAAAGTAAGGTGCAGAAAGGTTTTGTAACTCCCTGTAATCTCCTACCCTGTTAAAATTTCAGATCACTATGGAGGATGCAGGGTGCAGACATAAGGAGAAAGCGGGGGGGGGGGGGCAGGGAATCACCAGTTCTGTTCCTTATACATTAAGAGTACAAGCTTCATTATGTTTCCCAGACTGTCTTGAAGTTGGTGTGATCATGTGACTGTGTTCTAACCAATGGGCTGTCAGCAGAAGTGATATGCAACAATTGCTTTCTGGTGCCTAAAATATTCCACAATCAAGTTTCTTTGCGTTACCTCCTTCCAGTGGCTTGGCAGACACAAGCATAGCATTTTTGAAGCCCTGCTTTAAAAATGGGGGAGCCACAAGATGGTAGGTGTCTGGGTCCCTGAAGCACCACTTGGAGGAGAGCCAATCACTGATTGAGAACATTTATTTTGGACTTCATATGGCAACAAATAAGTTATTGCACACTTGAAACATCAAGACATGTGAGAGTTTATTGCCACAACTAGTGTTGACTAGTATAACGAGCTATGGACCATGAGGGTGATGTGAGGTTTTTGTGGTAGAATTTTGATGGTTAATTTTATAGTTCAACTAGGCTAGACTATGGGACCCAGATGTTTGGTCAAATACTCCTTAGTCTAGATGTTGCTGTAAAGGCGTTTTTTTATGTGATTCACATTTATGATCAGTTAATGTAAAGTAAAGCAGATTACCCTCCATAATGTGGGCGGGCCTCATCCAATCAGTTGAAGGCCTTAAGGGCCAAGAACAAGGTTTCCCCAAGAAGAAAAATTCTTCTTCTAGACTGCAACAGAGAGATTCTGCCTGAGTTTCTAGTCTTTGGACAGAAAACTGAAACATGAACTCTTATTCTCCAGCTTGCCGGGGTTGCCTATGTATTTTAGATTTGCCAGCCACTACAATCACATCAGCCAATTCTTCCAAATAAATGTCTCTCCCTCCCCCTGTCTCTTCACCTATCTATCGATCAATGAATCGATTGATCTCTATCACTTTCTATTGATCTACCAATCTATATCTATCTCTATCTCTATCATTCTCTATAGATCTATCAACCTATCATCTATCTATCTATCTATCTATCTATCTATCTATCTATCTATCTATCATCTATCTATCTATCTATCTAGAATCTATTGGTTTTGTTTCTCTGGAAAAGCTGACTAATACAGATTTAAACAGCTGAGGGAAGTGGTGCTTACAGTGACTGAGGGAGTGAGATGCTGCTAGTAACTGATACCCTCACATTTCTAGAACATTCAAGGAAGAGCAGTGAGGGCTACAACCAGTTTAGAGAGCTTGTAGCCAAAGTCTTAGGCCTCTGAGACACTGGTTGGGAAGCCTGGCAGTGTCTACAGCAGACAGTATGCAAGACTCAGACATGCATGTTCTCTCTGAAGGAGGACGGTCCTTTCCTGTCACACTGATATCCGGCTGGACCATCTGACCAATGTCATATCTGGGCAGAAGTTTGAAGACTCAGCCTAGGATTCCTTCTCTTTTCCCTCTGCGTCACCAGCCTGAGCCCCACAAACCAGGCACCTGGCGCATTTTTACAGCCTACCCTGGGTTGAAAAAAATCATCCTTTGTATTGAAAGCTGCTCAAAATCTGGAGTGTTTTGTTATTGCAGCATAAGTTAATCTATCCTGACTCATCTATATTTACATATCGATGACTGCAGACTGACTTGGTTCAAGTGCTAGCTCCCAACCACTTCCTAGCTGTGTGTCCTTGGACAAGTTACTTAGCCTCTCTGTTGCTCAATTGTCTCTACATAAAAGGCAGGGAGTAGAGTATGTATCTGAAAGGGTTGTTCTGAGGAGGGAGTTGGTTAACACAGGTAAAGTTCTTATGTGTGACAGACACACACAAGGTAATTACTAAAGATTCCCTATGATTGCAGCATGCTCTGTAACCCTTTTCCCCACAGTGCCTGCAAAGCTGGGCCCATTCGGGTGGGCCATGGAGATCAGTAAGGACGTCACAGTCACTCATCTAAGAAGCATCATCTACTTCAAGGTGGGGTAGGGGGAGCTTGCTGTCAGCACCGGTAGCACATTGCTTAGGTTCTGCAGTCCTCAGTTGGGCTCCGCCCCATATTCGTCTCTGCTTCTGTGTCTCCTTCTGGCCTTATAGACCTTTGCTGATGCCACAACAGTTCCGAGCTGCAGGGAAACCCTGGAGCAGGTCGTGGGCCAGATGTGGCTGCCGGGTATAGTCTGCCAGCCTCTGGTTTAATGAATCCTACGGTGTCTGTTCCTTTTAATTTTCCTTATATTGGGTCTCTGTCTAACCTCTATTCTTTTTAAAATATATTTTTATTGATTTCAGAGAGAACAGGAGAGGGAAAGAGAGATAGAAACATCAACAATGAGAGAGAATCACTAATGGGCTACCTCGGGCACTACCTCCTTTCACGCCCCACACTGCGGATCGAGCCCTCAACCCAGGCATGGTCCCTGACCGGGAAGGAACCATGACCTCCTGGTTCATAGGTCGACGCTCAACCACTGAGCCACGCAGGCTGGGCTAACATCTATTCTGTAAAGAGTTCTAGACCATTCTCTACGCAGGTAAGCATTCACCCCACACACGCTTTCTGCCTGTATTCACTATCCAATTCAGCTTGAGAGGTGAAACCTTCAGAACAGCTAATGAAGATGATTCTTGAAGAAAGAGCAAACTCTGTGTTTATAGGAACAAATGTTGATGAGCCACATTGCAACATAACAAAAGACTTCTGGTGTGGGTGTTCAGCTTGGCTGGTTCAGGAGGCATAGCTTGTGGTTGGCATGGGTTCTGTGTGTTGCTGTGATGGTCACCAGTGGTCCATCGAGGACATGAATGCACCGACGAGGATTGTCACCAGCATTTGGATGAAACAGGTGCTTAAAGTCCGGCACAGAAGAGATGCCACTGCAGGTTAATCCTCGAGACTGGTCTCTGTTTCCCACACGGAATGTAGGTGCCCCCACCCTCCAAGTCCCAGGAGGAGACGATTCATGAAATAAGCAGGGACGTGCATTTCATAAGACAGCGCCTGTGCCGCCCGAGGTGTTTCTCTCCAGGTACGGCCCAGCCACAGTTCACATTGACTGCATCTGACTATTTTGGAATATTTTCTAATTATATTGTCCAACTCAGCTACTGCCTCTTCTAGTCCTTGGCATTGGCGTTGTCATTCTGTTTGTCCATCTGTTGTTTGTCCTTCTGGCATTGTCGCCTGCCCATTTTTAATGTTTTGCTAGTTTTTGTTTTTCCCCTTTCCCAGTAATTTTGCAACACCAGTCTACCATTTGATTTTCTATCATGCCCCCTCCTGAAGATGAGCTCTGAGAAACCCTACTGGAAGGGAACACCAGGCGTGGTTTCTCTGAGGGCTAGTGTTTCTGGCCAAAGCCGTGTCTCTGGGCTCAGGAGGTAGATCTGTAGGCATATGAAGGCACGAGGCACACATCACATGTATTCACAGAGCAATTTTACATGGCTATGGGTTGACACTTTTGTTTTCATGAACATGGATCTATCATAGTAAAGATCCACTTTTTTGTTGCTTTAAGCTAATAAAAGGACAACATTGCTGAATGCCTCCTTAGGTTTTGCCTCCAATTCTTTCTATCCTGCTGCCAGGGGACTTTGCTGGAAAAACCTGAGAAACTCTATTAAGCAGTAGAGTGGGGGAGACAGTCCCCTTCACACTTCCCCAGCACCAGGCACTTGTGCGGTACCTTATTCTATCCTCATCACATCTGAGGCCACAGCACTATGCATCCCTTTGACAACATCAAGGCTGAGAGAGCCAAACTGAGGCTAACAGTGAGGATGCCACATACCAGTAAGTAAGTCTGCTAAAGCCACACCTTAGAGAGAGGCAGGATTGCAGGAGTGCTGTTCTCTCCTCAGGAGAGAGTCCTGCCTCGTGTTTGGGGCCACATGGTGTCTCCCCCCAAATTCCTAGGCTGAAGTCCCAACCCCGAGTACCCCAGACTGTGGCAGTTTTGAGATAGGGTCTCTGAAGGGTAACTGAGCTCATTGGGTGACCTCTAGTTCAATACCACTGGTATCTCTATGAGAAGATGAGACTGAGACACAGACACCCCCAGAGGGAAGACACAGGAAAAAGGCAGTCATCTCTAAAACAAAGCAGGGGCCTCAGGAGAAACCAGCCCCACCCACACCTTGATCTTGGACTTGTAGCCTCCAGAACTATGAGGAATAAATATCGGTTTAAGACACTCTGTTGGTGGTACTTGTTATAAAAGTCTTGAAAAAAACTAATTTACATAGCAAGACAATCTATCCATTCATTCATTCATTCATTCATTCATTCACTCATCTTCTATATATGGATGGATATATATATACCCAAAAATGTATACACACACTTTGAATAATTATAAAGGCAGTACTGATTAAAATACATTTCACTTTCAAAATTGAGCTTTCAGCTGTTAAAGTGTGTATGCATTTTATACATTTTAGGGAAATACCCTGTGTATATGATATAGACAAACTTTTAATTCAAACATAAAACAGTCTAAAAAAGTTGTTAGGTACTTAGTTGTTTCTATCCCCACTATCTTAAAACATCTATTTTAAAGGCAACACAGCTTTTTCTATTTCTACCCACCTGTGCTTGTGAGGTTTCCGCACAATTGTAAACAAGCGTAGATATGCAAGGATGTTCTAATATTTCCCATGATCTTTAGCACCTAAATATTTATTAAAAAATCTAATTAGTTCTTCTAAATTGCATACTATTTCTTTGTAGATATGCACTGCAATATTATGATGCATTTAATTATTATTTTCATATGAACGTGACATTAACATAGAATCATATGAGCGAATGTACACAGAGCAGAAATATAATCTGCAGAGGAAATTTTAAAATTACTTATAATTTCATCACCCAGAGATATGTACACATAAACACTTGTAAATACTTATTATACTTTTCCTTGTTCTTTACAGAGGAGAGGTACCAAATCTTTATCAGTTCTCTCTGAGGCCAACATTTTTACAGGTCTGTGTTATTATTTTCAGTTGAAGATGTCATAATTTTTGAACATGCCGATCTATTGACTTGTGTGAAATTTTCTGTTATTTTTGTGCTTAATAGTTATGGCTCTTTTCGGAGATCGGCTAAGTAGTCACCTTGATACCACATGGTTTCACGTGTTTTCACGCAATTATTGAATCTATATGGAATTCCTTTTGTTACTTTTTTTTTATGAAAATCGCACTTATATTTCCCAAGTAGCTAATAAAGTGCCCTAATAATTTCTGTCCTCCTTTCTTCACCGCATTCCTTTTCCATGTCTGGTACCAGTTCCACGGAGAATTGTGTTTAAAAATATTTTAAAAAGTAAATGCAGAAATTGATGAATGAGCGACAGAAAGAATGGGTGAGTAGTGAAGTGAATGAGTGAGGTGAGTGGACTTTAATCTTAACCCACTGAACAAAGTAAAGGTCTCATGTCCAACACGCAGGCAAGCCAGGGCTTCAACCAGCGCCCAGGTGTTCGCTCGGAGTTCTGTGGGTCGGGAGTCCGAGAACCATGAGTCTAGGCCCTGACCAAGGTCTCCCAAGGCCACAATCGAGGTGACAATGGCCATGTCCTCCTCCAGAGGCTTGACCAGAAAGCAGTTTAGCTGTAGGTCCCCCCGACTGCTGGCAGCACTCACTTCCTCATGGTTACAGGATAAAAATCCCATTTTCCCCTCATTGCTGGCCAGGGATTCCTCTCAGCTCCGGGAGGCAGCCCCGGGTTCTCGCAACACGGTCCCCTCCATCATCCCCTCTCACTTCAGGTAGGAACAGTGAGTGCACATGCTCTGAACACCCTAAGACCCAACCCAACAGGTAGATAGGAACCTGGTACCTCAATCAAGTTCTTCCTTATATTTCTGAGTAATAAGTTTGTCCCATGCTCCCCATGGTCAACATTTATCAGCTGTTTACTTGCACTGACCAGACCATAGGCCCTGTATTTAAAGTTCTAGGGACAGATTGTGTATTCTCAGCTTCTATAGAGAATGAGTTAATTTTCCATGCTATGTTCTACGTGATTGCTGCTAATATACAGAAAAGCTATTGACTTTTAGAATATTTCTTTTGAAATGGTCACAGGACCTGGCTGTGATGAATTCTGTAATTCCTTCAGTTTTTGTACAACTGAGTTTTCTTTACTTGTGTCTTTGAGGTAGAGACTCATAACAAACAGTAATGATCACTTCGCAATAACATAATTTTGCATCTTCTTTTAAAAGGTCGTTACATCTTTAACCTGTTTTAAACCTTAACACTGGTTTTATTTTCACAGCTCTCAGTGGGAGTTAGTCTTCTGTTTTTTGTTGTTGTTGTTTGTTTTTAATAAGTTTCATGTTGGTTTAAAAAGGATATCTTCGCTATTATTTTGTGTTGGATATAGGAACCCTTCCCAATTTGTTTCTGTTATAAATAAAACCAGCCTACAGTATTTGTTTGAGTTTATTTTCCCTCTATTTTGTTCCTTTCAATATATAGGAGGTGTAAGATTCATTGGGGTGCTGATTGGAGGTCTCTGGGCTTTGGGCAACATTTATCGGCTGTTTACTTGCAATGACCAGACTTGGAGTTTGCTTTGTAAATAAGTGTTTGATTGTCTTGGGGGAAATTGACACTTACAAAGCTGGGGAGGGCGAGGGAGAGGCAGACTGACCCAGGGCACCTGGAGAACAGGGTTAGGAGTCTGCTCCAGCCCCTTGTTGCTGGGTGACTCCTGACCCTGAGAAACCCCCTCTACCCATCCACGTGGAAGCAATAATGCATAGTGACGGGAACCCAGGCTTTGCCGTTCGCTTGCTGTACAACTCAGGGCAGGATGGTCCCTTCCTCTGAGCCCCCTTTTCTTCCTGGAGGTGATACCCTGCCATTCGCAGGGGCTGCTCTGAGAATTGAGGGAGGCACCACATTTAAGGTGCCCACATTTTACTCTGCACAGAATGTCTTCTCAGAAATGCTCTCCCCTATTATTCTCCTCCAAGCCAAAGGAAGCTTCTAGGCGCTCTGTAGTCCACACATGTTTCTGCTTGCCCTTCATGTGGTAACTGGAAAACATTTATAACTTGGTTATTTTGTCATCACT